>NW_017306944.1:476861-501777 GCF_000935625.1 Nanorana parkeri | reverse complement strand
TACTCCAAGAAGAAAAAATGTGAATTGTCTTGAATACAACAAAAAGCAAAATGTATCTGTTTGAATATCACAAAAAAATAACTCAAAGGTGTTTTTATTATAACTTTACAGAAATACTCAGTTAGAAGGTTTTTAAATAAGTCTTGCAAAAGAAATACCACTTTTAGGCCCCATTCACACAGAGCGACATGAAAATCGTGCGATTTTGAGCGATATTGCGCGACGAGCGATATTGAGCGACTTGTCGCGCGACATCGCGCAACTTTGTCCTATTGGGTTGTATGCAATCAGGAGCAATATCGCTCGAAATCGCTCTAAAAAAGGGTCATGTAGGAGCGACAAGCTACCAGCGACGAGCTACAAGCGATATTGAGCAATATCGTGCGATGAGATGTGAACAGCTCCATTGAAATGGATTGGAGAAGCTATAGAGCGATATTGCATGGAAATATGAGCGATATCGCTGCAAAAATCGCGCGATAAATCACTCAGTGTGAACGGGGCCTTAAGGATAAACATAGTTTGTTTTGCTTTGAAAGTTATTAGTAAACCTATAGAACTCATAAAAGCATAACACATCTTGATAATTACCACCCCATTCTGATGACCTCTGAAAATTATCATTAGTCTTTTGTTTTATATATGGTGCATGGGTAAAGTATCTATTTTTATTTTTCAGGAATATCGCAAAAGATATCTGCATTAGACCTGACCCCAAACAGTCCTATTGACATAAACGAAGGTAGAACAACAAATCAAGTCATTACCACAGCATCTGGATGTAATTCCTATTTACTTAATGGTGCTAGGTTCTTCAGCATCGACAGTCGTAAGTGTAGAGTTTAGTGTTTTTTCATTGTAGTAGTTAGTTATTATGTATTTATTCCTACTTATTCAGCACTCACTCATGTCTAGATCAACATTCCATATGACTGTAAGCAATAGCTTACATTATTTATTACATACATATTGAAGGACACTTATCTGTTATTTAATTGTATCCATCTACAGCTCCATAAAATTGACAAATTAGTAGAGTTTGTAGAAATTAAGGGGGTTATTCACAAAGCTGCTGAATGCAGCCAAGTGAATAACCGAGCTGAAGTGAACAGAGCCGAACGACATTCGGCTATTCACATCAGCCCTATACGGCTGATTTCAGCCATACTTCGGCTAAAATTGGTCGTATATCAGCTGTCTTCAGCTGCCTTCGGTCAACCGAACATGCTCAGCATGTTCGGATGACCGAAGTGCAGAAGGAGTTCAACTCAGCCGATCCAACATCTGGATTGGCTGAGCCGAAGCTCCGGCAGCCTACTCGCTGCTATTCGCCCCTATTCTCATAGGGGCAGAGTGGCAGTGCGTGAATAGCCGATTGCGGCCAAGCGGCATTCGGATCTCTGCTGCGAGCTCCGAGGTAGCGAACAGAATAGAAAAAAATGTAAACAAATAAAAATAAATTGTTAAAAAAATTATGTAAATCAATGTAAAAAAAGCATAGCATATCTGCACATGTGCATTGTGAGACTTCAAGCACAGCATACACTATGAGGTCTATTCAATGAGCTGCCGAAGGATCTAGCCGTAGCTTCGGCTGATCCTTCGGCTAGCTTTTGCCCCAGGACCCCTTGGGTTCAGTAGAACCGAAGGGCTACTGTACGGGCTATTCACTATAGCCCGTACAGGTCTCGAAGTTGGCCGAGCGGCTCAGTCGAGCCGAAGGCATATGCCGGGGTGAAAGCCGGCTGGCTCCGGCCACTTTCAGAGAGATCAGCGTCCCTGGTTACCGGGTAACCAGGGACGCTGTCATTGCACGCTGAGAACCCGGCCGGGCCGCTATGATATCACAGTGGCCTCTTTGGGTTCTCAGTGTGTAATGACAGATGGCGTCCCTGGTTACCTGCTAACCAGGGACGCCATCTGTCATTACTCTCCCGGACGCTCTGGGAGTCTAATACGGCTCCCGGCCGCGCAGGAGAGAAACACTTTCTCTCGGAAAGGTTTACTCTGCTCGATCGAGCAGAGTAAACCTTTCCTTGCAATCTGTTTTTTTTTCTGACATGGGGCCGCTGGCCGTCCTAAGTCAGAAAAAAAAACATCATAGGAATGCATAGCTAGATTCCTATTGGCTATTTCACTTTGCAATAGCCAATAGAAAACTAGCTATTGCGCCCGTCCACTGCTGCTGTCATTTAGCAGAGGGGGACCTGCAGTTCTCCATCAGGTCCCCCTCTGGTGATTGACAGCAGCAGAGGGCAGGTGCAATAGCTAGTTTGCTGTTGGCTATAGCAAAGTGAGATAGCCAATAAGAATCTAGCTATGCATTTCTATGGTTTTTTTATTATTTATTTTTTTGACAGCAGCAGAACCGTCACTGTTAGCTCAGCCCAATCATTTTCTATTTATTTTCTTCTACTTTTTTTACTATTTTTCTATTCTGCTTGGTAACACAGAGGTACCGGGGAGAATAGCCAAGCCGAATGCCGCTCAGCAGCATTCGGCTATTCACTCACTGCTGTTCGGCATCTATGAGAATAGGCCGAACAGCAGCGAGTAGCCTGCCGGAGGTTCGGCTCAGTCGATCCAGATGTTGGATCGGCTGAGTCGAACTCCTTCTGCACTTCGGATCGGCCAAACATGCTGAGCATGTTTGGCTGACCCACAGCGACACAAAGCCACCCGATGTACGGCTGATTTCAGCCGTACAAGCCTGAAGTGATGTAAATGGCCTGGGGTTATCTCTTTGAGTCATCAGTTTACAATTAAGGTATTCTCATCCTAGTTTGCGAATTGCCACTTTTGTTAAATTCACCTTAATATGCGCAGCAGTCCTGAATTGCAACATTGTTCACATTGAGAATAAATCTGCATACAAATTTTAAGGAGGGTAAAAATTCTTGATTTGCTAAACAAACGTGGGATTTATCAAGTTCAACAGATTTGCTAATTAGTGATGTAATTGCTATATTTCTAAAATTTGTCATTCATATTCTTTTAAAGATTTGAGATATTAATCCAAGTATGAATACAGAAAATTTTATTCATTTTTCAAAGTAAGTCTCAGTGATCTGTATTGTTACAGGTTCAGGAGTAATTACTGCTACAATTGATTTTGATTATGAAGACATCACTCAACCTATTACCTACTATATGAGTGTTGAATGTCCTGGAAGTTTACTTTCAAACAGACCTTTTAAAGCTTTGACTGTGAATATAAAAAATATTAACGAACCACCGATATGTGATCCACGTTTTAAAGCAAAAAGAGGTAAGTGTCATTCTTAGGTACAGGATGTGCCATAGATCCAGGGATAGTTTTGGAGAAATAGGCCATAATAAGAGGTCATCTAGTTCAGGTGCTTTACTACTTGATTGACCTTTGCATTGGGCATGCGGCGGTTACAGAGGGCAAAGAGCAGAAGATGTAGATACTTTGTACTTTGATTACTAATATAGGGCAGACATTACAATCACAATACAATTCATGACAAGATGGTAAGGAGGGCCTTACGTAGAGGATGTGTATTTCTATATTTTTAGTGATTATAGAATAACTGCAGTAAGATGTTTATTTTGTGAAGGGTGTAAGTTTACATTTCTTTCTAATTCTATGAATATTGTTAATAGTTTAATTTTGTTTGAAATTGACTACCAAAGGTTTGTCAAGTTTACAAAACAATAAACCTGTGTAGAATAGAAGTCCTTAGCTCAGTAGAAAGGTCTATAGATTAATTAATAGTAATCAAAACTATTTTGTCAGGGATGGGGTTTGCATTATAATACCCGTCGTGTAAATTTAGTGGGCACCACATCCAATTTTTTTTTTTTTTGCAAATAATTTTTATTGAGATATATCATAGTAATACAAATACAACCCTCCAGGAGGGTGTAAACAAGAAAGAAAAGCATATGCATGGCAGATAAGGATCAACATATGCATAATGATAGTACAGTCTAATAACCGCTAACCAGCACAAATGGATCAAGAGAAGTAACATTCCCCAAAACCTGACCGTAAATGACTGTCTTCAAACCCTTAAGATCGTCACAGAGTGAAAACGTTATAACACAACATAAAGCAATGGCATAAAGGAAAAGAAATAACATACATAAGCTTTCGCTATAAATTCCCACATTTGATTGATTGCAGGAAGGAAGTACCATCCAAGGGGCTCTAAAGACCTAAAAGGCCCAGGGTTCCTGCTACCTTGGATTCTAGGTACCACTTTGTATATTGGCACAATGACATTAAAGCTTCTAGTTGGCCCGAGGATAGCTTGGTCGAAAGGAATGTGGACCAAGTGGCAAAAAATTTGGAAGTGTGTTCCTGGGTGAATTGGGCTTCCAATTTGTCAACTGCCATTAATTTGTGTAGGAGTTCCTTCAATAGAGTTAAGGAAGGGAGGGAGGGTAGTAACCAATTTATCAAAATAGTCTTTTTTGCCGCCAGCAGGCATAAATGTTCCCATCGGGATAGGTGCCTCGGGGCAGGTGTGGAAGAGGATGTGGGTAGAGAGTGGAATAGGCAGACAATTGGTGAACAGTGCATCTGCAGCCCCGCATGTGCACTCATATAAGACAGGACTGAAGACCAAAATAGCTGAATGTTGGGACACAGCCACATCAAGTGGTCCAGATTAGGGTATTGGGTGTGACATTTAGGGCATGCAGTTAACCAATGTGGAGGGGTGCAGGCGTATCGTAAATTGAAGGCATAGAAAGCCCTGTGTATCAACTTGAACTGAATCTCCCTCCATGTTTCGCAGATGATAGCCTTCCTGAGGGCTAACCATCCGTTAAGTAGCAAATGATCCGTCTCCTCTACTGGCAACTGTAGGAGTGTCGCCCATCTATGGATATATATGGAGTGACACACTTGTGCGTACTGCAGGAAATGTGTACAGGAGATCCCATATGTGCACTGTAGTTCCCTGAACGATTTACATACCCCTTGTGGAGATAGTAGGTCCTTTAAAGTGTAGATACCCTTCGTTTTCCAAAGTAAAAAAACTTTGGATTCCCTGCCTGGGGAGAAGACCGGGGAAGAAATGAGTGGCATCAGGGGAGACACCACCCCAGGGATCCGATATAGTTTCCGGACCTCCCTCCAGGCTATTATGGTGTCTCTCAGGAGGAAATTGGTTTTGACAAGTGCGGGAAGAGTTTTCCATGGTGAGTGGAGGACACCTGACAGCGACCAAGGAGATACCATAGTCTGTTCCAAGGTTGTATCAGTAAAATGAGTAGTGCCAATCCCTAGCATGTCTAAAGAGGCTGGCCAAATTGTACATCCTAACATCAGGTAGGTTTGCCCCCAACAGAGATTTAGGCAGTTGAAGCTTGCGCAGGGCTATGCGCGGGCATTTTCCTCTCCAAATAAATGTATTGAAAGCTTTGTACAGCAGGCGAATATCGTCATGCTTGATGAGGAGGGGTACCGTCTGCATGGGGTATAACAATCGTGCAAAGCTGATCATACGTATCAGGTGGCATCTGCCCAATATGGAAAGAGGGAGGTCACGCCACCTCTGCAATTCCTGGGTAATTTTTTTAAACAGGGGGACATAGTTAAGGTGGTACAAGTCTGAGGCCCGACTGGATATATGAATACCCGAAAAAGTAATGGATAGTCTCTGAACCTGTATGGATATCTCGGGGGGCCAGTGGGATGTATCCAGGGGTTTACCTGGGGACAGTGGTAGGAGTTCACTCTTGCTGCAATTAATTTTTAACCCTGAGAACGAGCCGTAGTGTATAATAAGTTTCATAACGTTAGGCACCTGGGAGGCAGGATCTGTCACGAGGATGTCGTCTGCAAAAAGGGCTAATTTTCCCTCCTGAGAACCCATGGGGCATCCCTGGAATGTCGAGGAAGATGATAGCATACGGGAGAGTGGTTCTAGGGCCAAATTGAAAAGCAGAGGGGATAACGGACAACCTTGTCTCGTTCCCTTGTGTAATGCAAAGGGGTGGGACAGAGCAGATGAGGTGAGTATGCGTGCGTGTGGGGAGGTGTATATAGTATTCACAAATCCCAGAAAAGCGCCCGAAAAACCCATACGACCCATTACCATAGACAGCCACCGCCAATTCACGTTATCAAAAGCCTTCTCCGCATCCAATGATAAAAGAGCCCATAGGATGCGAAGAAGGCCTGTTCAGCCGGTGGGTTTCCAGAACCATAAGAATCTTGCGTATATTAGAGACTGGTGATCGACCTGCTACAAAACCCACCTAATCAGGAAATATCAGCTTCGGCAACACGGCCGCCAATCTATTAGCCAGGATTTTAGATAGCATCTTGGCATCTAGATTAAGCAGTGATATGGGACGGTAAGAGCCTGCTTGCAAAGGGTCCTTCCCTTTTTTGGGCAAAAGGCGGATATAAGCATCATTGAAAGTGGGGGGGTACGTCCGGGAGGTCAATAAACCCTGATATAAGGTTTCTAGAGTAGGAGCTATATCCTCAGACAGCAATCGATAGAATTCTGCGGTATAGCCATCAGGTCCAGGGGCTTTTTTTTTTTTTTTTTGCAAATAATTTTTATTGAGATATATCATAGTAATACAAATACAACCCTCCAGGAGGGTGTAAACAAGAAAGAAAAGCATATGCATGGCAGATAAGGATCAACATATGCATAATGATAGTACAGTCTAATAACCGCTAACCAGCACAAATGGATCAAGAGAAGTAACATTCCCCAAAACCTGACCGTAAATGACTGTCTTCAAACCCTTAAGATCGTCACAGAGTGAAAACGTTATAACACAACATAAAGCAATGGCATAAAGGAAAAGAAATAACATACATAAGCTTTCGCTATAAATTCCCACATTTGATTGATTGCAGGAAGGAAGTACCATCCAAGGGGCTCTAAAGACCTAAAAGGCCCAGGGTTCCTGCTACCTTGGATTCTAGGTACCACTTTGTATATTGGCACAATGACATTAAAGCTTCTAGTTGGCCCGAGGATAGCTTGGTCGAAAGGAATGTGGACCAAGTGGCAAAAAATTTGGAAGTGTGTTCCTGGGTGAATTGGGCTTCCAATTTGTCAACTGCCATTAATTTGTGTAGGAGTTCCTTCAATAGAGTTAAGGAAGGGAGGGAGGGTAGTAACCAATTTATCAAAATAGTCTTTCTTGCCGCCAGCAGGCATAAATGTTCCCATCGGGATAGGTGCCTCGGGGCAGGTGTGGAAGAGGATGTGGGTAGAGAGTGGAATAGACAGACAACTGGTGAACAGGGTCTCTGAAGCCCCGCATGTGCACTCATATAAGACAGGACTGAAGACCAAAATAGCTGAATTTTGGGACACAGCCACATCAAGTGGTCCAGATCAGGGTATTGGGTGTGACATTTAGGGCATGCAGTTAACCAATGTGGAGGGGTGCAGGCGTATCGTAAATTGAAGGCATAGAAAGCCCTGTGTATCAACTTGAACTGAATCTCCCTCCATGTTTCGCAGATGATAGCCTTCCTGAGGGCTAACCATCCGTTAAGTAGCAAATGATCCGTCTCCTCTACTGGCAACTGTAGGAGTGTCGCCCATCTATGGATATATATGGAGTGACACACTTGTGCGTACTGCAGGAAATGTGTACAGGAGATCCCATATGTGCACTGTAGTTCCCTGAACGATTTACATACCCCTTGTGGAGATAGTAGGTCCTTTAAAGTGTAGATACCCTTCGTTTTCCAAAGTAAAAAAACTTTGGATTCCCTGCCTGGGGAGAAGACCGGGGAAGAAATGAGTGGCATCAGGGGAGACACCACCCCAGGGATCCGATATAGTTTCCGGACCTCCCTCCAGGCTATTATGGTGTCTCTCAGGAGGAAATTGGTTTTGACAAGTGCGGGAAGAGTTTTCCATGGTGAGTGGAGGACACCTGACAGCGACCAAGGAGATACCATAGTCTGTTCCAAGGTTGTATCAGTAAAATGAGTAGTGCCAATCCCTAGCATGTCTAAAGAGGCTGGCCAAATTGTACATCCTAACATCAGGTAGGTTTGCCCCCAACAGAGATTTAGGCAGTTGAAGCTTGCGCAGGGCTATGCGCGGGCATTTTCCTCTCCAAATAAATGTATTGAAAGCTTTGTACAGCAGGCGAATATCGTCATGCTTGATGAGGAGGGGTACCGTCTGCATGGGGTATAACAATCGTGCAAAGCTGATCATACGTATCAGGTGGCATCTGCCCAATATGGAAAGAGGGAGGTCACGCCACCTCTGCAATTCCTGGGTAATTTTTTTAAACAGGGGGACATAGTTAAGGTGGTACAAGTCTGAGGCCCGACTGGATATATGAATACCCGAAAAAGTAATGGATAGTCTCTGAACCTGTATGGATATCTCGGGGGGCCAGTGGGATGTATCCAGGGGTTTACCTGGGGACAGTGGTAGGAGTTCACTCTTGCTGCAATTAATTTTTAACCCTGAGAACGAGCCGTAGTGTATAATAAGTTTCATAACGTTAGGCACCTGGGAGGCAGGATCTGACAATACCAGTATGATGTCGTCTGCAAAAAGGGCTAATTTTACCTCCTGAGAACCCATGGGGCATCCCTGGAATGTCGAGGAAGATGAGAGCATACGGGAGAGTGGTTCTAGGGCCAAATTGAAAAGCAGAGGGGATAACGGACAACCTTGTCTCGTTCCCTTGTGTAATGCAAAGGGGTGGGACAGAGCAGATGAGGTGAGTATGCGTGCGTGTGGGGAGGTGTATATAGTATTCACAAATCCCAGAAAAGCGCCCGAAAAACCCATACGACCCATTACCATAGACAGCCACCGCCAATTCACGTTATCAAAAGCCTTCTCCGCATCCAATGATAAAAGAGCCCATAGGATGCGAAGAAGGCCTGTTCAGCCGGTGGGTTTCCAGAACCATAAGAATCTTGCGTATATTAGAGACTGGTGATCGACCTGCTACAAAACCCACCTGATCAGGAGATATCAGCTTCGGCAACACGGCCGCCAATCTATTAGCCAGGATTTTAGATAGCCTCTTGGCATCTAGATTAAGCAGTGATATGGGACGGTAAGAGCCTGCTTGCAAAGGGTCCTTCCCTTTTTTGGGCAAAAGGCGGATATAAGCATCATTGAAAGTGGGGGGGTACGTCCGGGAGGTCAATAAACCCTGATATAAGGTTTCTAGAGTAGGAGCTATATCCTCAGACAGCAATCGATAGAATTCTGCGGTATAGCCATCAGGTCCAGGGGCTTTGGAGGGGGGGGGGGGGTTTAATGGCCTTAATCGATAGAATTCTGCGGTATAGCCATCAGGTCCAGGGGCTTTGGAGGGGGGGGGGAGTTTAATGGCCTCCAAAATTTCCGTCATAGTGATGTCACCATTTAGCAATGCGCGATCTTCCGCAGATAGGGAAGGTAATTTGAGGGACTCTAGGAATTCAGCTCTGGCGGGTAAGTCATACTGCTCAGGGCCATACAATTTCTGGTAAAAAGTGCTAAAAATTTCACCTACTGAGGAGGAATCAGGGTGCACCACCCCATTCTCGTCCATCAGTTGCATGACATGTGAGTTAGGACGCCCGCCGCGGGCTAGATTCGCTAGAAGTCTACCAGATTTGTTACCGAATTTGAATAGTGCAAGGTCAGCCGGGTTCCTGAGTATCAGGTCATGTTGGTGGAGCCAATGGTCGCATGCCAGTTTGGCTGCCAGCCAAGATGTCCTACTGGCCGGGGACGGATCGGTTTTGTAGTCCAGGTATGTGCGTCTGGCCGCCGTGCTTGCATCCGCGTACTGTCTCCTGATCAACTTTTTCCTACCATTAGCATACACCATTATATGACCCCGTAACACCGCCTTCGCTGCTTCCCAAAACAAAACAGGATCAGAGACATGAGCAGCATTATCAATTGCGTAGTCACGCCACCATTGTCGGAGTTCAGCCTGAAATTATTCATCCTTCGCCAGATAGGTGGGGAACCTCCAAATGATGGGGTGGCTAGGCATTCCAATATCCCTCAGTTTAATCAACACTGGAGCGTGATCCGAGATCACCATGTCCCCTATAGTCACCGAGTCCACTTTGGCCAGTAGGGAGGAAGATGCGAGAAAAAGATCAATCCTGGACAACGAGCTGTGGGCATGCGAGAAATGGGTGAATTCTCTGTCTAATGGGTGAAAGTGTGTCCACGCATCTGTAAGGCCATTGGTCCAGGGGGCAAGTGGTGAGGTGGGTGTCAGAGAGAAGCTTAGTAACCTCCTCTGTGGTGACAGGGTCAAAAGAGGAAAGTAACAAGTGTGATGGAGGATCATGTACTATAATAAAAGGAGCAGTTGATTGGACAGTGGCGATCTGATCTCGAATGGTATCTATTTTGTTTTTGAAATGAATGGCACTGTCCTGGGCAGATGACCGTATGTGCGAGAGATTTGCTGATGAGGGTGACCACACCTGCCGATTTACCTGCGGCAGGAGCACCAAGGGCCGTGCCCACCCAAGATTTCTGCATGCGAGCAATATCAGGTTCCTTATGGTGGGTTTCCTGGAGGAGGGCGATGTCCACCTTTAGCTTTTTGAGATGGCGTAAGATTTGACGTTGTTTATTGGGAGACTTCAGACCCTTTATGTTCCAGGTAACTATGTTCAAGTGGGGTCCCATAGTATTCGTGTCGGATTGTTGAAGACTTCAAGCGACATTTGCCATATGTTGGTATGGGTTCTCACGGGTGTCCCAGTGCTCCCGGAGATACTCTGTAACTTACGTGCTTGAGGCACAGTGTGGGGTGAAGAAGAAGGTGCGTGCCATGATCCATAGCAGGGGGGAACACGTCTCCAGACATGCAGAGGCAGAGCACGCAGGTTGGGGAAGTGTACATCTTGAGCATGCTGGTTAGAGAACTGAAGAAATAAAAATGTAGAAACAAAACAAAAAACATCCATGGTACTTGACTACCTTTTTTCCCGATGCGAGCGATGGGAGACTGACCACACGTGAGATCGAATCCGGTACTCACGTGTCCGCTTCAGTGCCATGGGTGTTCCAATAACATGTAGATCGCACCATCCCGCCATCCTGAGTGTGGATAAAACAGTGGTGCCTAGACAAGCCATAAAGTCGCAGAACAAGTATTGGTAAAGTATCTGCAGAAAGGCATCCTCTAGGCCCAGAACATCTGCGCCACATCCGCGCCCAACCCCTCAGGCGCTAAAATATATATAAAAGAAAAGAAACTTAGCTCCTCTCCTGGACTTTTCAGGCCTTTTTCTTCCGAGGAGGGCTCTTGGACGGTGATAATGAGGAGGCATTCCCCCTGGAATCGAGAAATCTTTGGGCTTGGGTCGCTGAAGTAAAACGCCACTCTTTCCCGTCTTCCGTGGAAAATCAAAGCACCGCAGGGTATTGCAGCCCAAATTTTATGCGATGACGCAACAGTGTTTGGCACACGTCATGGAAGGATTTCCGCATTTTAGATGTTTCCATGGAGTAATCCGCGAAAAGTAATAGCTTGAGACCCTCTACTACAAGGTTGTGTTGGGCGCGATAGGAATATATTCTGTTTGTCGTAGTAATCCAGGTAGCGCACTATCACAGGCCTTGGTTTGATGTCATCCCTAGGTGGTCCCAATCTATGGGCCCTCTCAACCCTGCAGTTGGCAGTGAGGCCCAAGGCTTTTGGTATAGTGGTGGCGCAGAACGCACCTAGGTCTATCGGTCTATGCCAATCACACGCAGATTATTGAGTCTAGAGCGGTTCTCCAGGTCATCCACTTTCTCTTGCAGAGAGTGTATGCGTTTAGCCATGTCGCCATAAGCACAATGAGACTCTGCGGCATCATCTTCTATAACACTTATGCGTTGTTCCATGACATGCAAATGTTTCCCTTGTGTTTCTATGGCGGCATTCAATTTGCCCAAATGCGGCGGCAGAGTGTCTGCAATGATGGCGGATATGTCAGTTCTAAGGTGCTTGGTCACCTCAGATGCTATCAGGGCATAATCAATAGACCTGACGGCCGGGGAGGCAGGGGTTAACTCACCCCCAGACATGCCTGTATCACTCTCCTGCTGCATGTCGTCGGCGGCCATGTTGGATATGTCCCCTCCTTCAGATGCTCGTTCTGTGAGCGATCTGCGAGCCCGCGGCTGCCGCTCCAGGTACCTGTCCATGACAGGGGGATAATCGTGGGGTTGTTAGTGACCGGTCGGGTGCGGGAGATGCCCCGGTAAGCAGTTGTGGGTGGATGGCAGGACGGAGCTCTGTTGCGCTCGTCTACATCATCGTGCGCCGGAACCGGAAGTCCCCACATCCAATTTTATACATTTAGAAACAAAACAGTAAAAACATGCCAGACTGTTTAGGTACCCCAAATGTACATTCTCTATGTATCACTTGGCTGTGGATCCTCAAATCATCTCTAAATTTGTTCTGATACTGTCCTTCCTCTGGAGGATGGCTGCTTTTGTTCACGATGGTCCCTATGCATGTTGTAAAGTAGTCACTGCTCCAAACTCACTCCTGTGATAGACTACAATTGATATACAAATTAGTAAACAAAATATGAGATTGTAGTGCATCATGGGAGTGAGCTTGGAGGGTGGCTACTTTACAACACACACAGGGTTGGGGTTTAAGGTGCCTTGGCATATTCGCTTGAGATTTAGTTGGGCATTTTTGGAACTGAAAAGTTTATTAAGTTTATTGGCATAACAATTTGAACTCTGTTCAACAGGAAGGCATGGACTACAATAAAAACATTTTCAGTACTTCTAACATCTCCGTACTCAAAATGTGTTTTTTTAAGTTATCCCATTAAAGAGAGTGAGCATTTCTCCACCAAATAGGGATAAAGATGGCAATAAAAACTTGACACAGGCTCTAACCTTGCCCCACTTTTTTCAAAACAAAAAGTTTTGGCTGGAGGTCAGCATTGAAGACCACCAATCACAAATGTCCCCAACTTTCATTTTCATGTACTAGGCATGTCCATAAAGAAAGCTCCCAACCTGTGCACATGTTCTTTTAAATTACCTTCTACATATTTATTAACAATTTTATTTGCCTTTGCTAATCTCATAAATGTGGTGGTGACACCATAGGCAACAACTAGTAATAAAAAAGGGGTGATATATAGGCCCACCTTTTGTCCATTGTTATATATTTTTATGACTCTTATGACCTGTTAATGTGCAGGCATATGTCAAGACTGCTTTCCTACCACTACCCACTGTATATACTGTATGTGCTACAGGAGTAATTTTTTTCACAATTTAACTCGCATCAATGCACTGGAAAAACGCATGCTTTCCTGGCCGTGTTTAGGGGGCCATTAACAAGTAATGGCACTGCAAGTGTGTTGCATGTTTGTGACAGTTGAGCCAATGCACAAGTTTGGCGCGTGTTCATGGAAAGGAAAGGTGTGAACAGAAACTAATAGCCACAGGCAGCAGTGTCTATCACCCAGTAGTTAAACAGATATGAAACTGTAGGCACAGGGGGCCTGTAACCCCAAGAGGGTTAAGGAAGTGCTGGAAAATAATGGTGGCCACACAAAATATTGACACTTTGTTCCCAATTTGGACATTTTCACTTAGGGGTGTACTCACATTTGTGTCCAGCGGTTTAGACATTAATGGCTGTGTGTTGAGTTATTTTGAGGGGACAGCAAATGTACACTGATATACAAGCTGTACACTCACTACTTTACATTGTAGCAAAGTGTTATTTCTTCAGTGTCGTCACATGAAATTATATAATAAAATATTTACAAAAATGTGAGGGGTGTACTCACTTCTGTGAGATACTGAATGTATATATATATATATATACATATCTGTGTGCTCCTTACAAATAACAGCTGCCTCCTAATTTTTGAATTTTTATCTAGTCTAGTCTTGGAGCTCAAAAGTATCGGTACATGTACTCGTACTTGTACCGAGTACTGTACTTGGTATCTGTGCAACCCTAACCAAAAGTATTGGGACACCCCTCCAAATCATTGGATTCAGGTGTTCCGTGAAATCTCCTTGCTACTAAATATTCCACGGTCAACGGTTAGTGGTATTATAACAAAGTGGAAGCAACTAGGAACAACAGTAACTCAGCCACGAAGTGGTAGGTCACGTAAAATGACAGAGCGGGGGTCAGCGTATGCTGAAACGCACAGTGCGCAGAAGTCGCCAACTGTCTGCAGAGTCAATAGCTACAGACCTCCAAACTTCGTGTGGCCTTCAGATTGGCACAACAACAGCGCATAGAGAGCTTCATGGAATGGGTTTCCATGGACGAGCAGATGCACCCAAGCCTTATATCACCAAGTGTAATGCAAAGCGTCGGATGCAGTGGTGTAAAGCATCCGCCACTGGACTCTAGAGAAGTGGAGACGCGTTCTCTGCAGTGACGAATCACGCTTCTCTGTCTGGCAATCCAATGGACATGTCCGGGTTTGGTGGTTGCCAGGAGAACAATACTTGCCTGACTGCATTGTGCCAAGTGTAAAGTTTGGTGGATGGAGGATTATGGTGTGGGGTTGTTTTTCAGGGGTAGGGCTTGGCCCCTTAGTTCCAGTGATGGGAACTCTTACGGCATCAGCATACCAAGACCTTTTGGACAATTTCATGCTCCCAACTTTTTGTGAGCATTTTGGGGATGGCCCCTTCCTGTTCCAACATGACTGCACACCAGTGCACAAAGCAAGGTCCATAAAGACATGAATGAGCGAGTTTGGGGTGGAGTCCTGACCTCAACACAACAGAACACCTTTGGGAAGAATTAGAGTGGAGACTGCGAGCCAGGACCTTCCCGTTCAACATCAGTACCTGACCTCACAAATGCGTACCTGACCTGACCTCACAAACATTCCCATAGGCACACTCCTAAACCTTATGGAAAGCCTTCCCAGAAGAGTTGAAGCTGTTATAGCAGCAAAGGGTGGGCCAACTCAATATTGAACCCTACGGACTAAGACTGGGATGCCATTAAAGTTCATGTGCGTGTAAAGGCAGGTGTCCAATACTTTTGGCAATAGAGTGTATATATATATATTAATATACTGTATATATATATGAGATGCTGACAGCACAGAGCCATGCGGGTTTGTTGGGATTCACCCTGCTACCTAAATGACAGCTGGCTCTGCCTATCTAGAGGTAGAGCCAGCTGTGACCGCCCCCTCCACATCAGTACCTCCAGTCAGCTTTAGAGCAACGAATAGGGGAGTGGGAATCCCTGCAGAGAGCAGTATGTGATCGCTAAGTTCTCGATTATTAGAGCCAACGTGATAGACAGCTTCAGTGTCACGAGTCAACTCTAATTATGGGGATGAGTGTATTTCACTCTCCTCAATATTCTCTTTTAAGTGTTTGGTTCAGATTAAGTATAAAGGGTTCATTTTAACCTGCAGACTAAAAAGGGTTAAATTTAAATGACTAGTCCCCTGCCCTGTGGTTCCAGGAGTATGGCTTTCGTTAGTGATGATTTTTCATCTCCATTCTCCCACTGTATGTGACCTATACATTAACTCCTTTAACGCCTCCTCCCTCTGTGTATGACTTATGCATTTAATGTATCTAGCACACAATTATCAAGATTCATGTTTTAACCCCCTCAATATTGGCATGTTTCTTTATGCTTTTTCCCAAAAGATTTTCAAAAAATGAAAATAAAACTCTGTCTCAATAATTATATAAAATTAGCTTTGGTTCAGTGTTTTATGATGGAGTCATTCTAGTAATCAAGGATGTTTAACATGCTGGTACAGAAGTGGTTAACGGGTAGGTCAAGTTATAGATTAGATTTTAAGGATTTTTTCAGGTTTCAAGGTTCACATTAAGTAGATGGTTAAGTGTGAGGGCCAGCTTAATGGTCAAGATTAAGCTTAGGGGTCAAGGGGTGTAGGGTGACCCTCTTTTTTGCTTGTTCTATACAACATATAATAATGGTGTCAAAATAAACTATTAATTAATGAATAATTTGAGGACTAAATTAGACTGCCTGAGACATTCAAAACCCCACATTTGGCCATAAGAAAACAGAATGGCATTCATGAACATCTGATATACTTTTTTTGGCAAAGGTAGCATTCTAAAATATTAACCTTTTTTTTGCTTAGCTTGGTTTTTTAAACAATTTTGTATTTTAAGTAGGATTTTAGTCCATTGTATTACAAATAAATATGTATTTTCTTAATTCTTTAAGATAACAGAACGGTCAATGAGGATGCTCCAGTGTATCGCTCCCTATTTCAAGTTCCTGTGAGAGATTCAGATGGAGATGATCTTACGGTATAAACTTATTTCAGAATTGCTACTATCATGAGGCAAGGGCACAATTTTATCTCAGACTCTACCATCTATGGGCAACATGAGATAAAGATCTCAGCCTACTTCATTGTCATCAGCTGTCTCCTGATGTTATGGACTTTAAGGACATAGAACAGGAATGTAAAATTTAGATCCTTGCTCTGTTGCTTCAGTGTGTTAAGAAGCAAAATTAATGTGATGCATGAGTTAGCATGACTAAACAGCACTGGTGACACGGTCCTACATTTTCTCTGTTGTCTTAGTGTTTACTAATGATCAGGAAACTTGCTGACATTTAGGGCTGTTTTACAGGCATTTATGTAGATATCATGAAGGACAACCATGTTAGGATGCTACTCATTTTTTGTTATAATTTCTGTTATAAAAAGTTATCAAACCTGTGTAGAAACAGGTGGTGAAAAACTGACCAAGAACGAAAATGGGGGTGATTTACTAAAGCAAGTTAACAGAATTAAATTATTATGGAAAACTTGCATGGTGGGGGCTTACACTCAGAAGTTCTCATTAGACATGTAAAGGCTAAAAAAAATCATTTTGTTTAGTTTTAGATCGATTCACTTTTTAGATATCTGATTTTGGATTTGAAATTCGATTTGGTTTAAAATTCGATTCAAATTTTTCATTTTTGGTTCAGATCGATCTGAATTTTTTTTTCTCGGTTCGGATGGATCGAAATTCGGTTCAGATCAATTTGGATGGGGTTCTTTAATTTAAAAATGACTGCATAATTTAGGGGGTTTTCTGGGTCATTTTAGTTTTCTACTGGTCATTTTAGTTGGTACTGGTCATTTTAGCCAGAACAGGTCATCTTAGTCCATACTGGTCATCTTAGCCCATACTGGTCCTTTTAGTCCGAAGTGGACACTTTAGTCTGTACTGGTCATCTTAATCAGTACCAGTCATCTTTGTCCATACTGGTCATTAGAATAGGACATTTTGAAATTCGAACGGAATTCGGTAAAAAAAATTGGATTTGTTTCAATTTGGAAATTCAAATGCAACCGTAATTTCGTATACATTCAAATCTGGAAATTCAAATGCATCTAAAATTTGGATAAATTCAAATGTGGATGTATCCGAATGTCCGAATTTAAAGAAATTTGTCTGAATTCGAAAAAAACCTAACATGTCTAACTCTCATACAGAGTGATCACAATCCCCAAACCTATGTATCTGATTATGCACTGATGTTCAATGTTTATGGTCTGGTTCTAGTTTGCCTTGTGCATGGAACATCCAAAAATGTCAGTGCATTCTATTTATACAATGTACTGTACATTAAGATGCTCTTATGGGACATAAAGCAGTGTGTTTAAGTCTATTTAACCTTGGAACCTGTATTCCAAACACTAGTGTATTTAATATCCTGACTAGTGCTTGAACTGCAGCACAACCACACAAAGTTGTGCATATATGCAGTAAATACCTGTTTATACCACAGCCGAATGAATAAGCCAACCAAAGTGAAGTGAGCCAAAGCCTTTTCGGCTATTCACTGCAGCCCTGTATGGCTATTTTTAGCTGTGCATTGGCTGCATTTGGCTCACTTCATCTCCCTTTTGTTTTCATGTCATGACAGCTCAATATCTTCAAATGGCATGAAAAGAAATGGGTGGAGCAAGCCCTGATGTCCAGACTACCTCCAGGCATTTGTTTACATTTGGGTCAGACCTGTAATTTTGCAGTGAGTGTTTGACGGTAGCGGTCGGGTCTGCGGGCGGTGGGCCTTTTTTCTTTTGGTGAGTCAGCAGGCAGTGTTCATCATCGATTACATTGCTGGACAACATGACTGACAATTGATTACAGCATTTAATTTTTGGGGCAGAATGAAGGACTTGTCAAAACCTGTCTTTTGTTTTTTGTTTAATTAAAGGACTTTTACAATGTGTGTTTTTATTTACTTTTTTATGTATTTTATGAATGAGTAGGGGTAACAACTACCCCTTACTCATTCATAAGGGGGGCGGCATCCGGGTGCCCCCTTTATGAAAGGAGGTACCCAGATGCAGATGAGTCCCCTGCCGGCAGACCCCCACAACCACGAACCAAGGTTGTTAGGGAAGAGGCCCTTGTCCTCATCGGCTGTTTTTTTAAATTCTATTTTTTAACATAAATCAGGGATTCATTATGCTTCGGCAGACCTTTCTCCCCACTCTGACTGTGCATTTGGATTGGCTGTTTACTTTGGCTGCCCTTGGCTGCTGTATGGGTTATTGAGAATAATGTGCACAGCAGCCCTTCGGTTTGGCTGAACTAAAGGGTTTCTGCAGCTAAAGCGAGCAGAAGGATTAGCCGAATGTTCAGCTAAATCCTTTGGCTCTTTAGTGAATAACTTTTTCACTTTTTACAAATCAATATGTTTTACAGTCTGTGATATACACATTTAAATTTTTTAACAGGGTATAGACAGACTCAGAAAACATTACAGACATTTTTCTCCAAAAAGCATTGTTTGCGCAAAAAGAGGTTACTACCAAGTCTGTTCTTGCATTGCATTATATTTTACTTGTCCTATATGTTTGTCATGGGTTACTTTGAGGGTAGGTAATCTGTATCGTGAGTTTGCACTAAATGCACATAAGCATTATATGGCCTTTTGAAGTACATTGTGGGTACATTTGATGAGAATATACTGCAGTAAATTGAGTTGAATCACTCAGACAAAGTGTATTGCAATTGTGAACTTGCCCTTAAACCTGACATACATTAAAGTAAAATATATATAAATAAACCAACTGGTTAAGAGCCAAACAAAGCAGCAGGTCTTAAAAATCTAAACACTTAGTTGCTGTAGGAAAAATGTTCCTTCATGAACAAAACAATACCCCACTGAGTACAGTTTAGTGAAGCTTTTTATGCATGTTTTTATTTGTATTTTACAATTACCTTCATAATAGCAGTGCACACTTTGTAATGTTGTGCAGGTACAAGGTTTACTTAAAAAAAGTTGCCTCAGAAAATAAAATAAAAATAAATGCAAAATAATAAAAGCTGAATTCCCCAGAAAAAAAGAAGGTGTAACAGGAGACCAAAGTATGTAAGTATGTATATATTAAAATGTAAACTATTGCATTGTCAAGTGCCCAAATATATTGGTCTTGGAGCTCTTATGAGGAACAACGGAGGAGCACATAAAATGTAAAACAACAATGCACAAAAACAGGAAAAAAGAAAATAGCACTGCGCTTCAAACTCAAAAATTATATTCCTAAAATGTGAAAAAATTGTATAAAATGTGAAATTGTCACAAAGTGATACACAATTTTGTGTCATACACAACACCTGTGTTGCACCATGCCTGTGCTGATGACATTAAGAAAAACTCTAGGTCTAATGGTCTAGACACTATAAACCATAATAAACATGGGAGAAAAAAACCGTGCTAGTGCATCTCATAAAATGTGTACATATAGAAAAACCTGTGTTAAATCTCACAAGTTATGTATAACTCCCACTTAATCTACATAACCACATGTGAAGTCCATTACTTCTGGATACAATAAAGTCCTTGAAATATGTGAAGATATATCTTCCAACTTTTATAATCAACACCACGTCCGTGAATGCAAAAACAATTAGTAAAAGCAGTGCTCACCAGTCTCCACCGTGCTCAAAGATAAGATCTGGCCGCACTCACCGACTCCTATTGCTCACCATATTTCAGATGAACAATTAGCGCTTTGTTGATATATAGAACCAAATCCTCTCCTTTGTTTTTAATCCGACAATAAATTGGGGTAGATTCCTCCCAACTCTGGCTTATCTTTCCAAAATCGTGTAAAACTATTCCTCCAGCTTCCACCTTCTCTTGTACTCAGAGAGAGAGAAAATGGCTTCCCATAGTGTAGTATGTCAGAATAAATTTATTTAAAACGATTAAAATGCACTTCCAATTAAAATAAGGTAATTGCACATGGATTGTGTCCATTGGCGCTCCTGTCTCTATGATTGTAATGCTCGCATAGATCCGCCCACCTGATGCATTTCATCACTATTGACTTCCTCTGAGGCGACGGTCTGCATAATGCACAAAAACAGAGTGCACCTGCATAGTGTAGCAAATCTTCTTTAATGGAAAAACCTAAAAGTGATACATCCACAAATTGAATCCTTGCATGTAAAGCATATTGTGGTAAGAGGGGTAGCTGAGTGATAACCAAGAACCTCCAGTAAACCAGTCTGGTGGAACGCATGCCAGTGTTGGTTTGCAAGCACCAAATCTTCCACCTCCTCCCATTTACCCAGGTTGCCTCAGTTAGCTACTATGCAGATGCAGGATACTGCTGTGAGGGACAGATTTTGGTGAAGCGTATTCCCTTCATCAGTCTCACAGCAGCATTGATAAGTGGGTATTTTAAGGGCAGCAACAAGAAACAGGTTTATTTAGCAGCAATTAGAGGTAATTGGCTGACACCACTAGTTCTTTTGATCCTTAACCATATAAAACTTTTATTGTTACATTTCTAAGCACAGCAATTTACAGAAAAAACGGCTTTGTATTTGTACAGCTTGCAGCAACAATATCACTATTTAATTTCAGAGCAACATTGTTTACATTTCATGGCAGAGCAACTATATTTCCATTTTTGAACTAGTACAAGTACAATTTTAAAATCTGTTTATAAAAGTGTAAAAAGCTTTATAAATATATATTGTTTATTGTAGGGATGCACCGATACCACTTTTTTAAGGGCGAGTACGAGTACCGATACTTTTTTTCAAGTACTCGCCGATACCAATTACCGATACTTTACTGAGTATGGGAATTCATCTTTTACAGTCAATAGAGGGTGTGATGAGAGTAGATGGCAAAATGGCAGTGAACATGTGACTGTCACAAGCAGATGGGATCGCTGTGCGCACACACAGCCGTCTCTCCTACACACAGACACACACTGTCACTCACCGATCTTGCCAGGATGCCTGCGTCCCCGGTCTCTCCTCCGACTCCCGGCCGAGCCTATCTGCAGGGGCAGACCCGGAGCAGAACTGCCCTCATCCCTTCGATAGTTTCGAGACTCCGACGCTCTTTCTCCAAACCGAAAAGACTCCCGGCTGTCATAGCGCTGCTGTGATGGGGGCGCCCATGACTGGCTTGCAGGGGGTCCATTATCTTCCTCCTCCTAGTCAGACATAACTCACACGCCAGCCATCTGCTCCATTCTGACCTCTTCTCCCGCTGATTGGCCGATTGGATGATTACAGGCTTCCTCACCAGTCACTCCTGACTATTGAGGAAGCCTGTCAATCATCCAATCGGCCAATCAGCGGGAGAAGGAGTCAGCATTGAGCAGATGACTAAGGACTTGGAGGAGGAGTTCGCGACCATCTTGTTTAACTGAAGACATGATGGAGGTCCTGTGTGTGGCGGTTTCGGGTCCCTGAAGATGGCGGACGCGGAACAGGTACTCGTTTTTTGTATTGGAGTATTTGCACGAGTACGAGTACTCATGCAAATACTCGGTATCGCGGCCGATACCGATGCTTGTATCGGTGCATCCCTAGTTTATTGTTATGGGAAACTAAAATGGATGCCATTGTGCTAAAAAAAAAGACTTGTATTACAAAAGAACTAAAAATTTAATTAAAAGTGATCAAAATGGAGGAGGTCATTATATACAGTATATTTAGAAACGAGTTGTACCTAAAAACAAATCATATTCATCATGTAATCATATTTATCATAGTTTATATAAATAAATCTATATATAAAGGACATAGAGACGAGTGCAGGTAACATAAAGTTGAATACAGGGAAAACAGAACATTTGGGCATTTTCTATTGTTCTAATAGCAGGGGAAATACGGGGGATAAAGCATCCTAAAATACCATATAATTAAGTAAAAGGACTATTCTGGTAAGCCTAAAACTTGGAACAGGGGAAAAAATGTGGTAAAAGAGTAAAACAATGAGCAGTGGAGGGGGCAAACTTATTCCATGGGGTCAAAAACTACATCAACAATATTTTAGCTTTTTCCATTAAGGAAGATTTGCTACACTGGTGTACTCTGTTCTTGTGCTTTGATGTCTTTCAAAACATTTGGTAAACATTTATGCCACCCAAGTCATTGCTCTACCCACTTACAAAAGTATTTTTTAGACTTTGCAACTGGTGTGTATCAGATAATAATAGTTTACCTACTGTCACTGCCTTTTGACTGGTCATTGTTTATTTTCAGTGTGCTGTTTTGCTTTTTGTCTAACAGTATAGAGTTGTATCCCAATTTTCTCGGCCGGTAGATGGAAGATTTTTTGATGTAGACCGTAATGTTGGATTTGTGTACATAAACTCCCCTGTATCTCCAGATTTTGATGCAGGATATGAGGTAACTCCAATCCCAGTTTTTATTTTATTGATGTGTAATGTATTTTTATCTGTAAATGTCAAGGTTTCTATTTAAAATCGCTTGCCGTTTTTCTTTCTAACAGCTCATGCAGTGCAGCAAATTATTATCAGAGCACAGTGTGCAAAAGCCCCCATAAATTACAACAGTGCAGCCACCAACACACCTCCATCTCTCAATCCCAGCTACATTACATTTACACACCATGTAGTAGTTGAGTAGGCTAAGCATAGCTGGTCTGTTTTTCTGATTCCTTCTCCCAGTCTCTGGATTACCACTATTCTAGGCAATTTCACAGGAGTCTCTCTTGAGCAGGAATTGATACCAGTAAAGGTAAAGAATTAACATGGAAATTGTATTTTTAGCAAAAATAAATAAAAGTCCAGTTGCATTACATTGCATTTCATAAATGGCTACAGTTTAGATTTATAATCTAGTAATAGCTATTCTAAATAATTTTTTACATGCAAATTCAAGCACCTTTACCAGCTTCACACGGAACAATAAAAAAATCAAACAGATCAAAGCAAATTTTCCATATTTCATGTTTCACTATTTAAAGAAATTAAGCAAAATAAAGCCCACATCATATTAGGCTGTAATATGCTTTTTATTATACATATGTAAATATTAAAGAGAGAGATCACGGCTGGCTCCGCCCAGCTGTCAGAAGCAGGCTGTCTGAGCCGATGCATATGCGTTCGGCTCGACTGAGCCGCTCGGCCATGTTCGGGAGCTGTACTGGCTATTGTGAATAGCCCGTACAGCACCCCTGGGGCCAAAGCTAGCTGAAGGATCGGCCGAAGCTACGCCCAGATCCTTCGGCAGCTTCGTGAATAGACCCCATAGTGTTATTCCTAGATTTAGATGTGTATTTACATCATTAAAATTTGCACCGAGGAGGAACGATAATACTGTAAATATTAAAGAGAGAGAATATAAAAAATATCCAATATCCAATTGAATTACAAAGAAATACAATTGTATTTACTGTATGTTTCAATTATTGATGTCTCAAATCAGAGCATGCCCAAACTTAAACTTTAGGTTTGCTTTAGAAAAATAATGAGCCATGAAGGAGGTGGAGGGGTCATTGACAATGTGAAAACACATTAACAAAACTACTTACATATATCAGAATTCATAATGCATTTATTGATTTGGATAGAAAAAGGATAATCATGCTCAACAAGTTTTTCTTTACTCAGTGTCTCATTGGGGATATTTTCCTTCAGTTCCTTTCTTGAGACACAACAGGAAGAAGAGCATGTCTCTCCAAAGTGGAAGGGAAATCATTTCTTAGATAGTGGTCACTTTAACAAGTGCCTCTACTAGAAGATGTACCCTCTGTTTCTCCTGAGACACTGACAGCAATAAAAACCAGAGTGTCTACTGTTCCACACACAGTAAAAAATGATATTTTATTTTTCTAAAGCTTCAGAAAATACACATTAAAGCAAAATTGAAGTTCTAAGCTTTCAAATAAATAAAATTAACCTTAAACAGCATTTGTAGAAGACTTTATGAATATTTGATTGCATAATTTCATAAAAAAAGAAAAGGTCTAGAAGCAAATTTGTTTCATTTATATGGGGTCTATTCACTAAGCTGCCGTAGGCAGCCGAGTGAATGACTGACCTGAAGTGAAGTGAGCCGAACACTGTTCGGCTATTCACTTCAGGCTGGTACAGCTGATTTCAGCCGTACATCGGCTGAAATCAGCCTTACATCGGCTTGCTTCACGTGGCTTCGGGTCGGCCGAACATGCTCAGCATGTTCGGCCAACCCGAAGTGCAGAAGGAGTTCGACTCAGCCGATTCAACATCTGGATCGGCTGAGCCGAACCTCCGGCAGGCTACTCACTGCTGTTCGGCCTATTCTTAAAGATGCCGAACAGCAGTGAGTGAATAGCCGAATGCCGCTCAGCTCGGCTGTTCTGCTCGGTCCCTCCAAGGTACCGAGCAGAACAGAAAAAGAGTTAAAAAAGGTAAAAAAAAGTAAATAGAAAATGATTGTGCGGAGCTAGCAGTGACAGCTAGCTTCGCCCAATAGTTTCCTATTGCCCGGCGGCTCTGCTGCTGTAAGAAAAAAAAAACTCTCCCGGGCGCTCTGGGAGACTCCCGCCGCCCAGGAGAGAAGCAGTGCTGTGTCTTTTTTTTTCTTTATTTTGACACAGAGCGATGTCAGAATAGAAAAAAAAAATTCCCATTGAAAAGCATTGGTACATTACTATTGGCTATTTCAATTTGCAATAGCCAATAGTAAACTAGCATTGTACC
>NW_017306944.1:471760-475866 GCF_000935625.1 Nanorana parkeri | reverse complement strand
ATGCATATGCGTTCGGCTCGACTGAGCCGCTCGGCCAGGTTCGGGGGCTGTACGGGCTATTGTGAATAGCCCGTACAGCACCCCTGGGGCCAAAGCTAGCCGAAGGATCGGCCGAAGCTACGGCCAGATCCTTCGGCAGCTTCGTGAATAGACCCCATAGTGTTATTCCTAGATTTAGATGTGTATTTACATCATTAAAATTTGCACCGAGGAGGAACGATAATACTGCATAGTCTGTGTGAATGAGTATTCAATCAAGTGGTCAATACTATAAAGTTGATGTTTAACCTAACAAAGCTGTGGTTCACTTAATTTGGTCATGTTGGGGATCATTAATAATATCATGCTTCCTTTAGGAATTCACACTTATAATAAATGTTGCAGACCCTGCAGGTCTTTCCTGCGAAGGAGGGATGATTATCAATATCAGAGACCTGAATGATGAAACTCCAATATTTATGTAAGTTTGTAACTCAAATGTTGGGAGGAAGCTGACCATTTTTCCCGACCAAGTACAAGACCCGATACTTGTCCAAGTACTCACAGATACCAATTACTGATACATTTTTCTTCAGTGCCATGTGACAGTTTTTCTAAAACAATACAGACCAATGACTTCAGGACAGTGGTGGAGCACCAGGACTCCGTCGTAGCTGCAACTGCGAGACCCTGGTAGTTCTCGTGATAATGCCAAGTATCGGCACTGGTATTTGAACTGGTATCTGATAATCCCTATTTTGAAAATCAAGTTATATGATTTATTGGCTAAATTAACACCTTGAGGAGGCTTAGGAGATACACCCTAACAAATTTCAACTCTGAGCGGCATTCGGCTCGGCTGTTTTGCTCGGTCCCTCTCTGGGACCGAGCAGAACAGAAAAATAGTGTAAAAAGTAGAAAAAAAAAGAAAACGAGGAATAGGAATGCATTGCTAGATTCCTATTGGCTATTTCAATTTGCATTAGCAAACTAGCTTTGCACCCGCCCTCTGCTGCTGTCAATCACTAGAGGGGACCTGATGGAGAACTGCAGGTCCCCTCTGCTGATTGACAGCAGCAGTGGGCGGGTGCAATAGCTAGTTTGCTATTGGCTATTGCAAATTGAAATAACCAATAGGAATCTAGCAATGCATTCCTATGGTGATTTTTCTTTTTTTTCATTCTGACGGCAGCCAATGGCTCCATGACCATGTACCCTAATTACATTATTCCTTCCTTCTTCTCTTAGATTTTATTTTCTGCTTATGTCTTATATTTTTACCACTAATATTTATATTTTTTCATTTTCATTTGTTTTGTTTTTCATTTTTTTTCCATGTTACATGGAACAAAGAAAGAAACATTTACAAATAACTTTGCAATGCTAAAAACATAATTTTAATGTAATTCTAAAGGGAAAAACCCATAAAATAAAATGTATATTTTTTATTTACAATAACACTAGCACATGTCAATACTTTTTTTTGCATCCTATTGTCTAAAGATTACATAGATATAGATTAAAGAAAAAAAGTATTTTTGCAAGACAATGTGCCTAAAACACAATGTACATATCACTTTATTATTTTAGGTAATGACAAAGTTATTACCAAATAAACAAGCCCATGGCACAAATGTAAAAATTGCTTAAGCCCATGAATGGCATTATAGCTGAAGTGGTTAAGTTATTAAAGATGCATGCTTTCAGGATCTGTTAGGTTCATTTTTGGGGCATTATACAGTTCTGAACATTTAAAAGATTATATTAAAAATAAATTACAAGTTTCCATAGCCCCTTCAAGCAAAAAATCTCGCCTGAATTAGCATAAATATGGTGATGAAGCTTCTGAGTCACAATGGTGAATGCACTCACTAACTACAACCACAATATCTGCAAGACTCTAGGCAATACGAACTATCAAACAACAATCCTGTTTGTTTAGGGCATGTTAGATTTACACCCCAAGCCAACTGTCTTAACCTTACACTTAACATGGCTGTGGTCCCTAATGCTCAAAATATTTTCTTTTCTAATATATATATATATATAATATATTTAATATATATATATATATAATATATATAATATATATTATTAGACAACTGTGAATGTAGTAGCTAATCAATATGGTTTACCACCTTTTGAAAATTGATGGCAATTGTGGTTCAGCCATTTACTATAATTTTTAAATACACATCCATTAAATATCATGGATTACAGAACAAGTAAACAGTTATTTTTTCTTCCACAGAAAAATTGAAAATGATACTATTTATGTACCTGAAAATACTCTGATTGGTTCCATCCTGCATGTCTTTGAAGCAACAGATAGAGATGCTGCAAGTACAGTTGCTTACAGTTTTCCAGGAACAGTACCCATGTTTAATATAAACTCAGGTATGCTCATTTTAACGTTCATATGAAAAGAAAGTGGTACATCAACTAGTAAATGCATATAATGGTCTATGACTTCCAGAGTGTGAAAGCCATGGCAGAACTATTTCAGCATGCAAATGCAATGTATTTTGATAAATATGAAAGCAACAGCTGTTTTATCTAATAACCTATTGCAGTGTTAGAGAACCCCCTCACTCTTATATCTTTAACAACATATCCCTAACAGCAGGGCTGGTGCAAGGATTTTTGCCTACACAGGCGAAGGTGCATTTTTGCTCACCCGCACGCCCTCAGACGGCTATCTGTGCACTGCACTTGTAGTCAAGGGTGTGACGCAGAGTACAGAGGTCAGGGTGTGACGCAGAGTACAGAGGTCAGGGTGTGATGCACAGTACAGAGGTCAGGGTGTGACGCACAGTACAGACACGTCAGTACACAGTGCAGAGGTCAGCGGTCAGTATGTAACGCAGTGCAGAGGTCACAAAGAAAGTACAGGGACTTACAGTTGCTTTGACCTCTTCTTCTCCTGGTGATGGTGGGGGGAGCAGCGATGTTTTCTACATGTCCAGCCGGCTCCAGGTGTTCTCTCTCCCGCACAGCAGAAGTCGACCAACTGCAGTTCGGCAGTCTTACCCTCCCACCAATGGCTGCTGAGGTGGGCGGAGGAAACCGCCGTGGCCGCGAAGGAGCCCTATCGAATAGGCACAGACAATGACAGTCGAGCTTCTTGTTCTCTTCGCCTCGCCGCCACCGCAGTCTTAAAGTCAGAGCAGTCTTAAAGAGGCCCCCCTCCAAGTCCACATCTTTTGGACGTTATTAATCTGAGTTGCCCCACTCAGTCTGCCCGTCGCTTGCGGCCATATTGAGTGGGGTACTCAGAATAATAACATGCTGGATTAGTCTGACCCAGGGGCGGATGGGGCCGGGGGGCAGGGTGGCAATTGCCCCCATGGCCTCTCTGAAACCTTTGCAAATGCCCCCTCAACCACTTAATCTCTCCCCTCTCGGCCACTCTGCTGCTGCAGCGGCCGAGAGGGGAGAGATGAAGTGCTTGTGGCAGCAGCGGGGGGCATACTGAGTGGGGCAACTCAGATTAATAACGTCCGAAAGATGTGGACTGGGAGGGGGGCCTCTTTAAGACTGCTATGATCACACCTCTCTGCGCTCCCTCTCTCTCCTCCCGGCCGCTGCATCTTCAGCTCCACAAAGTGGGCATTCGGAGAGGCGGCTCTGATCGCACCTGTCAGCGCTCCCTCTCTCTCCTCCTCCTGGCCAGTGTGAGCGCCTATGCTGCCCCGGCCGTCTTAAAGAAGCCCCCTTCCCGGTCCACAATAGCAGCCGCTTGACTTGCCTGTAGGGTAGCGCCGGCTCTGCCTACTAGATGTGTACATTCTTGAAATTATATTTTTTCACCTTGTTCTTCTCTTTAAAGTATAGCATTGTTTCCAAAAAGCTTAGGACCCTCTGGCCTCACTCTGCCTTCCCTTCAAACTGTACACACCTCAGATCAGAAGATCATGAAGTTCCAACAGTGGCGTAACAACCGGGGGTGCAGCAGGGGCGCGGGCCCCCGGGCGAAAAGTGAAGGGGGGGCGCCGGCCGAAAATTGCACTTTCGGCTAAATGCCGAAAGTGACATTTTCCTGCCGTTTTGTCGGTGCGGCCGTGATTCCTTTCATCCCTGCTGGGACACAGAGCAGTGCCCAGCGGGGATGAAAGGAATCAGAGAGA
>NW_017306944.1:459867-467843 GCF_000935625.1 Nanorana parkeri | reverse complement strand
TTCTGCCCCGGGCGCCAAGAACTCTGGTTACGCCACTGAGTTCCAAATGTGGTGGCCTAAGCCCAGACAGACTGCCTTTCACTGGCAGGTTGTGGGGTACAGAAACTGGTTTTTCTCAAGGATAATGTGTCAACTATTCAAGGAGAAACTATCTTCATTATGTTTTATGAAAGAAAAGCCTCACATGTGCAGTACAGCATGCTCTGCCAACTCCTAAAAAAGTATTGCCCTGTCATAGGCTGCAACACTTGGAATAGTATAACCCTGAGGTCTGTGGGGAGGGGAATGATAGAGTTTTGATGGGCAAGGAGAACCAATAGTCCCTGTTGATCTCCAGGCTCACAATATAACAGGAAATAAACTAAATGTACCAAATGCTCAAAATGAGCTTACCATTTAAAAAAAGTTCTATCTATAAGCCTGTTTGTGTTACGAATTGGCTCCCTTGATTTTGTAGTTGCTATGTTACCATTTACTGACCATGTGACTGAGTTACATAAAAGCAGATAGTAAATAGCTGGGGAGTAGTGTTTCCTGGGGCAAGGAGTGTTTCTCTTAGCAGTCACATGATCATGGTCATCCAGTATGTGCAGAAAAAGGGCCATTATTTTGCATAAATATACTGTTACTTTTCACCCACTAAGTTTCTTTTACAAAGCACACTTTTTATGATATTCATTAATGCTTATCAAAGATCATTTCAGGCAGGCATTTATAGGAACCATCAGATCCCTTACAATTCTTTAAACTATTTTTTTTCTGTTAAAAAAACTAAAATCTGCATGTTGGTATCTTTGCCAAGTTTTTAATGGAAAAAAACACACCATAATATCATATTAATACAAAAAAAACATTACACAGGTATGGGGTGTGTCTGATGTCAAAGCTACACAGAATCAAAAGGACATGTCCTGTTGACTTCCTTGATGGACTGTACATTGTTCATCTAGAATATTTATGCATATAATGAACAGGCACTCCCCAGGATCTATTCGCTGAACCTTTTGGATCATACCTGAAACAAATTTGTTAGCCACTTTAAAAAAAAATAAAGGTTCTTCCTAGGAGCAAACACCACAAAATATAAGGTATACCTTATTAATGACTGACCAAGGCATTAAGCATGGCTTAGCTTAGACATCAGTGAAATCAAGCCCTAGTAACAAAATTAAACTAATTTAAAGCTGTACCATAGGCAGAAGTAAAAGACCCAAATAAATGCAGCTCTGTATTCAATAAAACACCATTAAGTTTTTGAAATGCATGCCGTGTACGTAACTGAATTTGACCCTGTATCAGCCTCTTGTAGTCCCTATAAAGTAGAACTGGACTGTGAGAGAAACAAAGTGCAAGGAGCCAATCAGTTCAGGGGAAGAAATCAAGGTGACAGAGAGATGAGATCATCACTGTGATGCTTTCATTTTTACTGTCTGGTAACAGGCTGGGTCGAGGACAAGCTGGGCTCAGATGAAGTGGGTTGTGTGATGCTGCCCATCAAACTGAGAATGACTAGAGGCAGATCAATTAATCTGAATATTGCAACAGTAGCTGGTTTTGTTATTTTATCTTTTAATGGGCTATTTAATTTTATCTTGTTGTTTCAGGCTGGAGTTCTGCTTTAAGAGGGGTGCACAGAAAAGGGCTTTTCTATCTAACAGTGGTTTATGCTCTTAGAAAGGACTTATACATTATTTATTGGATTACTATATATATATATACACACACACACATAAACACATAATCATAATATTGCGTCCTTGGTTTCACTTTTATGTGTGTATTTTTTTCAGTTACCGGTGCATTAACACTACTTCAGCCCCTGGATTATGATCACCCTGATTTTCACAAAGCATATGCCTTAACGGTTACTGCCTCTGATGGTAAAAATAGGGCCTTCTATTCATTTGAAATACATGTTACTAATGTGGATGAGCCACCAGAATGTGACCCCGCCATTTCTACTGGAACAGGTAAACCCTATTTACTTATATACTAGTACATACTCAGCAAATAGTTGTAAGACTCTTACACAAGAATAAGTTTAAAAATGAAATTAATCACTGCACTCAGGGCTGCAGCAATCTCTCTTATCAATTGAATAGTAGCATGGGTCACCTCTGACATATTTTAAGCACTTTTTCAACAGGAAGCATGTCAGAGCTGATCCCTGCTACTATTCAATAAATGCAGTAAGCTAGACCAGCACCCAGGAATTTTGTAGCAGAGCCACTTGCCTTGAATGGTATACAGATCTTCATATGCATTGGAGATTAAGGTTTCTAAAAATGGCCTTCCAAACTAGCAGAAAATCCATTATTTAAATATTTTATTCGCACACAGAAAAATATATTTCTGAAACTATTAGACTATTGCTACTCGTAAATGGGACGTAATTAGCTACAACATAACCAGTCCCAGATTTTCTTACAGCCTGCACTTAGTTGCCACCTTTTCCATAAATTTGGAGAGGGAATAAAGCTGTTCTTAAATTTTTCCGCTACAGTCACGGTATACAAAATGTTTTGATGCTGCAGTCCAGGCTTACAGGGAAAAATCAATATTATCTGTACAGTAAACAAGAAAAACAGTACCCACTTTCCAAAGATAATGGAACACCTTTTTGATGTGTGTGATCCTGGTTTAATCCAAGATATCTTATTTACAGAAAACGTCACCCAATAATCAAAAAACATCATACAGATTAGATTTCAATAAAAATATAGTGGCAATTTTCCCCCCGACTTACTATAAAATCCCATAAAAGTTTTACAAATAAAATTCATCCTCTGTCTATACAAGAAAATTTGTATTTTTTTATTTGACTTAGTTAAAATATTTTATATTACTTTATTTTAGGCATTGCTTTATCGGTTCCTGAAACATTTCCTATATTTACAACTCTTTATACTGTTCTTGCTAAGGATCCAGATGAAGACGATAATGTCAAAGTATGTTTGCTCTTAGTACTTAAACAATAAAGACTAAATGAAGATATATAGAAATTTGTGGAGCCGACTGTAAGGCCCTTTCACACGGGCTGATCAGGAGGGGATCCGTGCATGAATCCTAAGCATGTCCCGATACAACTTTCTCAGGACCAAGTACAAGTACTTCCCCACATGTACTTGCCGATACCAATTACCGATATTTTTTTTTTTTTTTTTAAAGGGACAGGTGACTTTAAATGATCCATAGTACAACTACATGTTATGTACTATGGATCATGATTTAACCTATTCATGTTAGCACGCAGAATTGTAAATCAATTGCAGGAGTGTAGTGGAAGTGTGTACTACGTATACATTACACACGTCCAGTACATATAGCAATAGATTTACAGCCAACCCCATCCCAGTTTCCCTCACTCACAGTTTTGCTCCGATCCCTGTTGCCTCACACGCTTCCTCTTGTAGGCGGCGCTGGGCAGGATCGCTGCATGGTGTCTCGGTGCTCAGCTTGTGGGAGGCGCTCACAGTTCTGCCCTGCTAACATGAATAGGTTAAATCATGATCCATAGTACATATACACCACACATGTCCCGTACACTGCAGCAATAGCGTTACAATTATCTCCTAACATGAATAGATTAAATCATGATCCATAGTACATAATAGTATATAACATGTAGTTGTACTATGGATCATTTAACCCATTCAGATTAGCAGTGCAGAATTGTAAATCTATTGCTGCAGTGCATTCTATATGTACTGTATATGTACAGAACATATAGAATGCACTGCAGCAGTAGATCACACAAAAAACTAAGCCCAGGCCCTGTCTTACTGTTGCCTTGATTACGGTCCCTCACAATTTTTCTCACACATGAGGACGTTGGTGGCGCTGAAGTGGAGAGTCCTGGATCCGCCACTGATGTCAGCGTCTGCGGCGCTGGACGTCGGCGGCGCTGAGCGGAGGAGCGTTGCGTCACTGCAGTGGGCGGAGCTCCAGGCAGTCTCCGGCCACCTACATTAGGACCCCAGCTGGAGCTCCGCCCACAGCAGTGACGCGGCGCTCCTCCGCACAGCCGGCCCAGAGGACTCCACCACAGCAGGTAAAGTATAACAACAACAACAAAAAAAGCAGTGCAAGCAGCGGCGCTATGCATCGGGGCATTTTGACAAGTACTTGTATCGGGCCCGATTCTGATGCTAGCATCGGTATCGGGACATCCCTACAGGATCCCATACTGATCAGAGCAGTACGAAGTGGATGTAACCGCCGTGATATCCGTGTTCATCCAGTTTTTTGGAGGAAAAAAATGAAATGACCAGACCCCATATCAGTCTATGGGGAATCAGATGTAAATGTAAATGGACATGTGTCCGTTCACAACAGATTACCCCCGGTCCAGCACGATCAGGTCCGGTGAAATGGATCTCTGATCAATATGTTTTTCCAGACCTGACTGGAGTCGGGGTAACTGGGTGTAAACGGACATCTGTCCGTTTACACACGGCTGCCCATAGACTAACATTAGCCATCTGATCAGGTGCACTTGAAAAACAGGTGGACCCGATCGGACTGCCAATTGAAATAAGGCCTTATCTTTGCAAATCCATGCACTAAAGCAACTAATAGAATTTCTAAAGCAAAATGTACATTGATGTGTTGTTGGAAACTATTGTATGTAGACATACAATCAGCTTCTTCCAACCATTGGCCTTAGACAGTACTCATGCCAGGAGATTTCAGTGCATATTCTCCCTGTGTCTGAATTCTTACTAAAATGCTTCAGTCAACTGTTAATATACATGGCCAATACATGCAATAAAAAATATTGCACAGTGCACAATATGAAGAACATTGCAGTGTCATTTATTTAGATAACCTTTTGTTATTTATGGCAATATTGAATGACACATGGCATGGGGGTATGTTTTGTGGATATTTTATTTATTTTACTTAGCATTGTCTTTTTTTTCTTTAGAATTTATGGTATAGAATGTGTGCCTGTGCTGGTAGGGTATATTGTGTTTTTATCTGGTGAAAGGCATAAGGCAATAATACATTTATTTCACAATTATTTACTGCATTTTGTGTTATTTCAGATATTTATATTTATTTTTATCATATTTATTTTCACTGTTACTTAAGGTTTTTCTTTCTCTCTTTAGTTTAAAATTTCACAGTCATCCTTTGAAACACAGACATTTTTTACCCTAAATGAAGATTCTGGCATTATTTCTACTACTGGTAAACATTTGGACTATGAAACAGACCCAAAGGTATGATATGCAATATGCTGTGTTTTATATATTTTTGTGGTTATTTATAAATGCAGTTTAGACCAATATTTCTATTTGTTTTACATGGAGACTTCAATTAAAATTTTACATTTATCAGCTTTATGAGTTAGTTAGGCTAAGTACCATCTCTTCACATGCACACCAACAATGAACACAGTTCCAGTGAAACAAGTTTGGTTTGCTTCTGGGTACCAAATCATTCATTTCTTCTTAGCAAGGAGTACTTGGATATCTATTTTGAAGGACAGCCCCCAATGTAATGGCATAGTGCAGGCAGCAGTTTCTCTCTATGGACACACCCGGAGCCTAACACTGCTTCCAAACAAATCAAGTACAGTCAGCACTTGATTTCTTCACATTTCTGGCCACCAGCTTCCATTTACGAAAAAACAAAAATGCTTCCACCACAGACAGTCTGATTCTTAAACACGTAAAATCAGCAAAGAACACATAAAAATTGGCACCTGTAAAATGAAATATGTGAATGCATCATTTACAAGCAGTAGCTAGAATTGTATGAAATGACTTCAGATTATACTGTAATATATATTTACAGTATATTTAAAGCAATTTTTCATAGGTTTTGGATGCAATAGTGGGTTAAACCCTGGCAGGTTTTCATTGCTCTCTGTGCCTCTCAGGAGAGATTTATTCTCTCGTTTTGCCTTGGTGACTATTGTTATGGGGACTGAAAGCAAGGAAGAATCCAAACTTCTTCTGCTGTTACAGGAGAGAAATAGAGGGGAAATCTTCCAATATGGAAACTTGTTCTAGGACCAGCTATCTAAGAGGGCTTCCCTCCCTTTGCAGAGATTAGCTCTCACTTCCTGTTGTTTTTATAAAACATGAAGTAAAGGAAAATCTCCTCAATGGGACACAGGTAGCAAGAAAAAAAACCTCTTGGGATTTAAACAATTCTCTATTCAATCCAACATAACAAAATGAAATAAAAAATGTTGTCTTATACTAGTTTATCTACTGTATGTTGCATGCACCTGTACATTACCCCAGGGCATTATTTTCTGTTTACATGCTCTTAGAAATTTGTGATCTCAATCAAGGTGGAAAATGTGAAGGAAAATCCAATGTTCTGCCGTGGTTTAATTACACTCAGCCTGCAAAATGAAAATGATGAAGTGCCTATTTTTCAGTAAGCACATATCTACTAACATCTTACTTATATTGATATCAACAAACAATAAAAAAAAAGATTTTTCTTACTAATAATCTAGGAAATGTATGTCATATAAAGGTTAAGGATATGTACAATCTGGAGGGCCTAGCATGAAAAGAGACATTATGGGGATGAGGTTCGAAGTCGCCACACAATGGGTTTTCGATGAATCCAGAGGGTTCGAGGTTCTCAGTTCTGATGAATTTAGGGTGAAACTGGCCGGTCTGAATTTTAAAGGGCCCATCTGTGATTTACAGGGTTATGACAAGCAATAATGAAGGCTTTGTTATGTGCCAGTCTCTCATTAAAAAAGAGTGGGTTTCCAGAAGTAATTTGCCATGTGTGTTTGAGTAGTTTAGGAAGAGATGACAGCCTGTGTATACGGTTGCTATACTGTGTTATATTGCTCTAAATTACTGTGCATTGCAGTGTGGTGGGCTGCATATTCTAGTGTAGGGGCACCCAACATTTTTTGTCTGGAGATGTACTTTTCAAATGATGAGCTCAATGAGATCTACCAACGAAAAAACACCTGCATTCAGGGGCAGGAGGGGGTGTGGCAGTGCATTGAAGTCAATGGCACCGCAGCCAGGAACCACAGGCAGGCCCCTCGCCCACAGTGTGATTGCCTGCACCCAGAACCCAGGCATATTAGTGCCTGCGTTCCAGTCCAGTGTGATCCGAAAAAATGCTGCAATTTTTGCAGATCGCACTGGACCAGAATGCAGGCACTAATGTGCCTGCATTACGGGTGCAGGCATTTACACTGTGGCCGGGGGCCATGGCTGCGGTGCCATTGACTTCAATACAACCCCCTCCCGCTTACATTCCAGTGCGTCCTAGAGGCCCCCAGCATCCTGTCCTCCCGCGGTGCTCGTGTGGCCGACGTTGAACATGGGGAGAGGTGTCCGCCCCTTTCCATCTGCAGTGTCTTACACATTCAGCCGCCTGAGCACCGCGGGAGCATAGTCGTAGCCAGGCAACCGTGGCAAGAAAAAACAGGCGTGTGATGTCACCCAGTGCCCTGCCTCCAGGATTTATTTATTTTTCAACTATTTTTTATTTAATTTTAATTTTATTTGTTTTACTCTTGGGGGGTGCTTCGGGAAAATATTAGGGGTATTAACAGCCCCCTGATATTTCCCTTTAAAAAAAAGAAAAAGAAATTGAGGACACAAAGTCCTCAATCTCTTTTTCTACACAGAGGCTTTGCATTCATTCAGAACATATTTTATTGGGGAGGAGTCTCTGTAGTGAGTGCTTCTCCCCATTGAGAAACTCATGAATAAACAGGAAGTTATGTAAATCACTTCCTGTTCATTCATAACTGGGGACACATAGTAATATGTGTCCCCAGTTATTTACAAACACTGGAGTGATCAGCCGATCGCTCTAGTGTTTGTCCTGCACATAGGATCAGAACATATCACTGATATGTACCGATCATCTGCCGCTCGGCCACGAGCAGGGGGGCTCAGCTTCTCCTCTTGATTCCCACTGCTCTCCCGGGCAGAGGTAGCGGGGATCCGAGGAGAAGTGAAAGAAGCACTTCAGCG
>NW_017306944.1:450228-459829 GCF_000935625.1 Nanorana parkeri | reverse complement strand
GCAGAGTTTCTTTCACTTCGTTTTAGTTCACATGATCACTGACTTGCTGCAGCAGGATGATTTTGGTAATGCTTAAGCATTCCTCCTTTCAGAGGAAGAAGTTAGTGCCATGACCATAGAGGGAGGGGACATCAGGCAAGGAGCAACAAGAGGCAGTAATGTTCCAACAGTGGGAGCTTTCTGTGCAAACTACAAAAAAAAACAAGGCAAAAGATGCATGTCATTATCCAATCTCTATTGTTCCAAGAGCACCAACATTCAGCCTTAAACAGGCTTCCCAGCTGACATGTTTCTCCCAAGTATATGGCTTTATCATAGAGGCAGGATGTTGGTGTTCTGGAACAATGAAGATTCTGTAAATCCAGAGCCCCGCACAAGTGTCCAACATTAAAGCATATAAAACGTAAAAAACATATAAAAGGGAAGGCTTATAATTCCATATCGAAAACAGAATAAGAAAGAAAAAGTAGACATGAGGTTGACAACTATCGGTGGAGCTATAGCTGCATGTATGGGAGCTAGGAAACTTGTGCCCCCCCCTGCAGAATGACGGGAGGATGCAGGGTTACTGAGTGTGAAGAAGAGACAAGTCGGATTACTCACGGACTCCATGGCTCACACATCAGCTGCTGTAGGCCGGTCAAGGATTCGGCTTGGAAATGAAATGAAAACGACCCCGTAGGAGGTCAACTACTCACTCCTTCATCCGAGATGGCGGGTAGCGGACCAAAAATAAGGTGGAGTGTGCGCCGGAGACTTCCAGCAGGAGAGGGTGTGCGAGGACAGGATCATGGAGAATCCGAAGGGGTCATCGGGAAACGGGTCGCGGTTCTTCTCGCCGGGGTGGCGTGACGCGGGGGTTTAGGAGATCCGGATCCCTCCGAGGCTAACGGTTGGTCGGCAACTTGTTCCAGAAAGTGCATGGCTTCCATCGGATCCTGAAAAGAGCGTTGTTTGCCGTCTGCCGATTGAAAGCGCAGGGTGGCTGGGTAGGCTAGGGTGAACCGAACCTTCCGATTGTATAGAAGGGAGCAAGGTTTGGCAAACGCCTTCCTTTTTCTTGTGACCTCAGCCGAGTAATCGGCAAAGATGAGGAGGCAATGATCATCAAGGTGGAGGCCTTTTTTGGCTCGAAAGGCTTGAAGGACCGCCAGGCGATCGTTGTAATCTAGGAAGCGCACTATGATCGGACGAGGCGATTTGCGGTCAGGAGTCAGAGGGCCTACCCGATGTGCACGCTCGACCCTGCATGGGGTAGGGAGACCCAGCAAGTCCGGGATATTGTGCTCGCAAATGGTCGACAACCTGGATGAGTGGTAGGATTCCGGGAGGCCGATGATCCGTAAGTTGTTGCGTCGGGATCGGTTTTCTAGGTCCTCAACACGGTCCATCAGGTGTTGAATATGGCGATGGGCAGCATTGATTTGAGAGGAGGATGCTTCCGTTCCCTCTTCCAAGAGAACAATGCGGTTTTCCGTTTCGGTTATCCTCTGGGCCTGGCCTAGTAGCTCCTGTCGGAAGGCTTGTATGCCTTTTGATACCGCCTTATGGACAATGTCCTGTATAGTAGGCTTAAGGAGTTTCGCTACCTCTGCCGCAATCCGGCCGTGCTCAGACAGCGCCGGCATGTCATCCTCCGAGGAAGCGCTGATGTCTGGTCTTTCAGAGGCAGCGGCCATCTTGGAGGGTTGTGAGCGTTTGCCGCGGGTAGGGGTGGCTTTGCCACGGGGAGTATAGCGGCGCTTCGACAGAAATTTCTCCATACGGGTGTTGAGGTTGTACCTCAGAGTTGAACCGGGAGTGTGCAGGCTCGTTAGAGTAGGTTTTAATATCGATTATGGCCCTGGCCGCGCGGGAGCTCTTTCCTCTGCTTCCACTACATCAGGCGCCGGAACCAGAAGTCTGTCTGGAACAATGAAGATTAACTGGAGAAAGTAAGTTGGAGTAGTGCACCCTGCATCTTCTACCTTATTTATTTTTACTAGAAAATGATTGGCAGCCTGGATTTTGTATTTTTTTTGCAGGAAATTCAATGCTGTGTAAACTTAAAGTTGGACTTCAAGCAAACAGCTAAATACAAAGATGAAATATACAGTATATATAAAGGATCTATTTCCCCTGCCAAGGGATTTCTGTGTATCCAGTTCTTATATTAACACAGCTCTGTAGCTCTGCAACACCAAACAACTGTGTCTGTGAAGGCAAGAGACCTGATTTTTCTGTGCTGAAGTTCAGTAAGGCTGGGTTTACAATGTTTTGCACATTTGTGTGCTGTGGTTCCATTCATTCGTATTGTCATCTCAATGCACCTTTCCAAAAGACATGCATTGCAGTGCACTACAATGCACAGTAATAAATTACCATGTGTTATGCCATCAAACATGCTATTGGCTATTTCAAAATGCAATAGCCAATCGCAGGTTGGCTACTGGACCCGCCTGCTGTCAGTCAGCAGAGGAGCGATCCTGAAGGAGAACTAACCCCTTCAGGTCCGCTCCTCTGCTGATTGACAGCAGGCAGTGGTTGGGTCCAATAGCCAACCTGCGATTGGCTATTGCATTTTGAAATAGTCAATAGCAGGTTTGCTTTTGTTTTCAGTCACTGCAGTACAATCATACCTCCGTTAAATGGTATACGGGGAAGCTGAGCGAGTAGAGGCAGCGGAGCGGCCAGCGGGAGATGGTGAGGTGGGATGGGAGGGGGTCTTGGGAATGGGGTGATGTGGGGGAGTTATTTTCGCCCGCTCACAAAGAAGAGTCAGGTCAGTCTGAGTGGGGTTTGGGCAGAGTGACAGCAGGTGACGGGGCTTCAGATTGGGGGGCAGTGTTTGAAGCTTGTACTGTGGGCGGGCAGGGGAAAGGCGTCATTATCGACAAATTTTTTTGTTGTTTCGGCAGTTCCCCAAAAGAGCTATTTTTGGCCGATATGTATCGATCTCCGATATATCGGTGCAGCCCTAGTATTAATGAATACACGCTACATTCATTTGTATATTTTATATGTATCAATATACATATAAAACTTTTTCAACTTTATTGAAAAAAGTTATGCACATATAATCCACACTAGTGAGCTGCCATCTTGGCCATGAGATGTAGGAATTCCAGCTTGCTTAATTGTGTGCCTAGTCAAATGACTGTCAACTATATGTCATCTTTGCTGAATATTTAATTATATTATTTTGTGACTTTATCCAGAGTTTCTATAATGTATCCCCTGGTATATTTAAAAGCAGTATTCATCTTTCAAAAATTTTTCAATATTGAATCCAGATCATACATATATTTATTGCCCAGCAAAGTATTTCTTTACATTTTTTCCCAAGCACTTACAGTCATCATGTTTCCGAACAGCTCCAACTCTCTCAGCTCCATTTCCCTGAACTGCTCTGGCCCAGTACAAGATCACAAGGGCCAGAGCAGTCTCCAGCAGCTGTCCATCTACTAGCTTAGAGAAAGGAAGAAGGAGAAGAAGGAAGCAGAGAGTAGAGAAGTGCCTTGCCTAGCTGTGCCTGTGTTTTTGTGGAGAGATGCACAGATCATTATCACACAAAAGGGTGGCTCCATAGGACCCTGCAAGGGAAAGGAAGCACCCTAAAACAGGATATCAGGTCCAGATTTCAGGGGATCTGATTTTGCATGAAACTGCAATGATTACATGTTCAATATATGTGTGTATTTATATTCTATTTTGTTTTGTTTCTATAAATCATATTGTATTTGTTTCTTTATTCAATTATGTTAGGAATTTGCCAGATAAGCCTATTGAAATCCCTGAAAATCTTGCTCCTGGAACAGTTATTATAAAATTACAAGCAAATGACCGAGATATTGGAGACACTGTGCACTATGAATTTTTCACAAGGTACCCTGGATTTTTCATTGATGAAGGTAAAACTCATTAGGTGTGAAGTATAATCGAAAACAACACAAACCCCAGTACAGCTTTAAAAAACAATACATTGGCAGATACTGACCTGCCAGATTGGATAACTCTGGCAGTTTAACTGGATTTCTAGTGGAACAGTGAGATGATCATTCTGCTGTATTTACTTCAAACATGCCATCATATGTATACGACATGCCTAATTGTAAAAATGTTCTTCATACATGATAGGGTATTAAAACTGAACACTAAATAATGCTAAATAAAACGTGGACTACTTCACTAAATTACTTCCAATGTCCTTAAAATTAACTTTTTCAGTGTTTACATATAATCTTTTTGAGGAAAAATATGTGACCTCCTACTGCAAATGTCACCAAGTCATTTACCCAGAACAAGAAATAAGGACTTCTATGTTTTCTATTATCAGGAGTGTTGCTAGGTTTGTGACCGGGGCCACCCTTGGGCATTCCAAAGGGAACAATAATTCAGTGAACAGTGGGTATGGCCATGCTGCACTGACAGGGGGAGGGGGTTAAAGGGGCATAGTTAACTAGAACATGACCCTATTGAATGTATACACAGCACACATGGGCCACAATCATTGTGTCCACAAAATATACTTTAATTACTGTGCAACAGGCAGCATTCTCCGGGACAAATATAGGCCTTAGCATAAAAATGCTAAAACTAAAACTCTTCCATTATGTTGCTTTTCTATACACAGAATATATGTAGAGATACAACACTTTGTCTGAGCCTACCCAAAAGAAGAGCTTGGTAAAAATAGCCAGGGACCACTTTGCAACCAGCAACTACTAAGGCAATAAACACTGTGGTTAGCAATAGGTAACTACAATATAGCATGTAGAGTGCAGGGGTCTGAAGTATAAAAGGTACAGAGGGGTCAGGAATATGTCACATACAGCCCAGCTATAGTGCAGCTGCCATAAGAATGTGACATACAGTAAGTGGTATGCAGTATACAACACAGCATGCAGAGTACCACGGTCAGGGGTATGTCATGTACATTAACCATTACATAACCCTAGCTGTTGAAATCTGCATGCTGTGCTGTAAGTAGCATACTTCCTACCACTGCACATTGTATGCTAGGTTATATGTTATATAATGCTGACCACCTCACTCTTTACACTGGGCTGTATGTTACATACTCCTAACCACTGCACTCTGTATACTAAACCATAGGTCATTTAACATATAATGTTACATATTCTTTAAAACTGCACTCTGTACATTGCGCTGAATATTACGCACTCCCGACTACTAAGATTCATATGCTGGGCTCTATGGTATACAGCCTTGACTACTACATTCCCAGCATACATTTGTAACATATAACTCAGCATTCGAGGTGTAGTGGTCAGGGGTATGTATTGTACAGCCCTGTGTACTGAGTTCAGAAGTCAGGAGTGTGTGACATATATCCCAGCATACAAAGTTCAATAGTCAGAAGTATGTAACATAAAGCCCAGCATACAGAGTGCAGTGCTCAGGAGTATGTAACTTACAGGCCAGTGAACAGAGAGTGCAGTGGTCATAAGTATGTAACATACAAAAGTAAGGGATATGTAGGATATAAAACAGCATACAGAGTATAGCAGTCAAGACTATGTAATGTACATATTGTATATTATGTGCCATATGTTGCATACACCTGACCATTGCACTCTATATGCTGTGTCCAAAATTACCCCAGTGCAAAAATCCCCCCAAACAAATTCCCCCCTACAAAAACCTCCATCTTCAAGCAAAAATCTCCTCTCAGTAAACTGCCCTCTAAAAGAAATGCAACTCTTCCCTCCCCACAAGCAAATACCCAACCCCCACCACCACCCTTCTCTCATCACTCCTTACCATTTTACCCCTCTTCCAACATTGCTAACTTTTGAACTCCCTGCACCCCTCTTCGGCCTCGGCTCACCTGTGTACTGCATGCACTCATTCTCTACCTCTGATCACCTCTGCACCCCTCTTCCACAACTGTTCACCTCTGCCGTCAAATATCTTTCCTTACAGCAGCTGGATATATTACAAGGTGCATTTGCAACCTTTTCACTTTCTGCCTATGCTGCTGCACTGCTCTGTACTACTTTGTACACTCTCACCCCTCCCTCTTGCTCAACCACAGCTGCTAGCTGGCAGAGACATATAAGACATGGTGGGCAGCAGTGGCCTCATCAACACACAGGGCACTAGCTTAAGGCAAGAAATGTAGGACATGTGCCCTGGGTGTTTGGCACTGGCGATATCCATGTCTATGATTTTCTGAATCTACATATTTGCTTAGATTCAGTGCCTCAGAAAGTATCAGTATGGAGTCACAGGTTCAGCATGACAGCCAAATAACTAACTTTTTCTGAAAGAGGTCAGCAGTCTTTGTATTTCTTTTACAAAAGGTTTACTTTAAAACAGAAGAAATCTCAAACATCAAGAAATTGTGTGGTGTGGTTAGTCAAGGGCTCATCTCAGATGGGGTAATGTTTGTAATATTACAGTCTCCATCATCTTGATACATAATCTTGATGCATGGGTTAACAGGCTCATTCTTGTTTCCACCATTTAGCTAATGGCACACAATACTAAATAAATTCTACTAAATGCCTTATATAAACAAACAATTGTCACCTTTTTATGCAGATTCTGGTGAAGTAAAAATTGCTTACTCCTTGGACTATGAAGACCCTAACATTGTTCATGAACAACGATTGATTGTCCATGCTTTTGATAATGACAGAGTACACACTGCAGTGGCAGAACTAATAGTACAACTAACAGATGTTAATGACAACTATCCCCAGTGTGAAGGATTTCCTAATATGTAAGTACAACCAGAATGTAATTCTACATTTTCGGAGGACATTTTTTAAACATGTTTTGTGCATTACAAAAAAGTTATCAAGTTTTATTGCATATTCCTACCTCTAGATGTTTTGTTAGAAAAACATTTAACAAACATCTGCATTAGTAACATTATATCATCAAAGACTCAGTCCATCTAAAGCATATTGCATGTATTGATATTGCAGGGCTGAATTATCCACTAATCTTTTTATAACTCTCATAGACTGTTATAGCACAATTTCTATGCTGAGGTTCCTAACTCCAAAAAAAGACTCATCCATTCTTTACTCACGTTACTCTCCCCTGCCTCTGTGAGGAAGGGGAGGGCTTGACAATGTAAACATTGCCATGTAATCGCTGTGATAACCAAACACTGCGATTACAGGTCTAAAGACGCTTTTTTCAGCAGGCTTCAGTGAGAACAATGCGCCAGCAAAACGGACGTTTTAATACAGTGGCTGGTCTGCAGGTAGTTAAAAGAGCCCAAAATTAATCTATTATTTATGTTTAGCCTTGATTGTGTAGGTAATATGCAAGAGAAGTTTATGTTTATGCCTTTATTATCCAGCTTGAAAAATTGTCAGCTTTGCTGACAGCATCATATCCTGTAGCCTGAGCTTTAAACTGTCTCCCAAAACCAGAAGCTTTGCAATATGGAATATGTCCTGTTCAAAGAATCTCTTTTCCTGCAACTGAGAACAATGCCAAACTGAAATATTAGCTAATTCATAGCAGAGAGTGAAAATTAGAGCTAGACAGGATATAGGACAGGTAGAAAACCATACATTTATCAAAGTTTCATGAGGTGGAAATGGCTATGAACATTTTGTTGTTGGATCAGCTTAATGTAAATAATTCTGTCACAGTGTATACATATTTCCAAAACCTTGTTTCTATGTATAAGTTGTACTTGAATATGTACATTGGGGCAGCCACATTTGCTCATTGCTTATGCAGACACTGCATCCATAAACAGGCGTTGCCTGACTGAAAACAACAGACTTTCTACAGTGTCAAATGACGATTATTTATGACAAGTTCAATGGGATTTGACTATGCTGACATGACCGGCTGATTCAAACGAATTGTGAATTTAATATTAGATTCACATTAAATAATATAGATTCATATTGCAATACTTTTGCTACCATGCATACTATAAGCCAGAATGGACATGACAAAATCCCAATAGACAGGGGCTCAATCTGCTCTCAATACCACCTCTAGATGTACATTGCCTGTGAGTGTGGGTGAGTGCATGTTTCTTATAACAAAACTATTCCTTTTAATTCAAACAGTATTTCTCTTCAGGATACAAGTGACTGAAACAATTGATATAAATACCCATTTAATGTCAATCAAATGTGTGGATAGAGACATTGAAAAACCAAATAATATTATCAGATATAAGTTGAATCTTCTTGATGACTTTTCAAAAAACAAATTTACTCTCACCAACAACATACTTACTGTGAGTATAGAAATTATTCTCTTTGAAGTAAACAGCCTAAGAATAGAAAATACCATATTGCAGATAATACTATTAAATTATGTGCTTGACTGGCCAATAGTCATATGAGTTGACTTTCCAAGATTGTCTACTCAATTACTTGCTACTCAGGTTTGTTTGTTTTTTCAAAGATTTTTATTAAGGTTTTCAACAAAAAATATATCAACACAAAAAATATGAAGCAACATCAAAGCATTTTCACATCTGAATATAGAAAATTAAGAATATTAAAAGGAACAAATAATACAGTAGAGAAATTGGAGAAGATATTAAAGTGCTGAAATTGACCATACAATAAACAAAACAACAATCAAGTATTTAGGGATTGCCTGGTCACAACAGTAGTTATATTAGGAGATGCAATTCTGTAAAGGGGAAAAGAAGAAAGAGTAGAGAAAGGAAAGAAAATATGTAGAAAAAAGGAGAGATGAAAAGAGCACACTCCCTTACACCACAGGCAGGCTTTCAAACAGGAGTTAAAGAGAAATGTCGACATTAAAGGGTCAGTAGAAAACTGTCAAAGGACAGGGGGAAGAAGTGAGTTACCCATGGTTTTTACCCAAGCTTTTGCTATTGTTTATTTGTGATATAGTAAGTTCCACTGGTGCTACTCAGCTTTTTAAACAACCAATAAGACTGAAATGTATGTGGACACTTTTTAGAGTGAGCAATAATTGTGTATGCACATAACACAAACCCCTTTTCTTTTGCTCCAGACATAGTCAAACGGGTAGTTTCCAGGGAGGATGAAGTCATTGGTATAGTCGTTTTGCATTTAAAAAATATAATTTTATGCTTCACCATCTTTCAGTTTTTTTTCTGCTGCCAGAAGTATATCTATCACATGATAAATGATAATTCTGCTTATAGAAACAATGATATTCCTTTTAATAAACTTATTAACCATATTATACTTTACAAGTTTTGTTTAGTTTGGCTTACCCTGCAGTCACACCTGCGCTTTCTGCAAGCCCCCTTCATGTTTGCGTGCACTCATGCACGTTCAATGGGACCTGAAGGAGTGACAAACGTGGCAAAAAAGCTCATGTGGCAGATTTTGTGACAAACGCTCTGCATTCTTTGCTTCCACATTTGTGGGTATTTGAATGCGTGCAAATGCGAAGCAAAAATGTGTATCTGCCTGGATGTGTTTGGAGTACCATTAGAAATTATTAACACAAACAGGTTTCGCATTTTGCAGTGTTTCTGTCAGAGCACACAGTTTTGTGCACATTTGGTACGTGTTCACGGAATGCGCAGGTGTGAATGTGTGCTTAGAGTATTGAAAAGGAATTTATATATTGTGCTTTTAATTTTTTTTTTTTTTTTTTTACTGAGTCG
>NW_017306944.1:441770-450046 GCF_000935625.1 Nanorana parkeri | reverse complement strand
GCTTTTAATTTTTTTTTTTTTTTTTTTACTCAGTCGTGAGTCTGAGTAAATATACTTTAAGGCTCCGTTCACACCTAGGCATTTTGTTGCTCAAAGCTAAGCGCGACAAAATGCTCAAGGCAAGGACTCCATTCATTTCCATGGCCTCTGTTCACACCTGAGCATGTTGTTGCATGTATTATTGCACAAAGTCCCCCACTGAAGTCTATGGGACCAAAAAGCACTGTAATCTGCCAAAAAGTAGCTCATGTACTTTTTCCAGCGGCAGGCCTTTTTCTGCTTGAGACAAAATGCTCAGGTGTGAACAGGGGGCAGTAGAAATTAATGGAATTTCTTGTCTTGGGTGTTTTGTCACATGTCTTTGCTTTGTATAGATTGGAGAATTGTTAGTATATGCTATCTGTGTCTCCATGGAAAGATTTAACCTTATTTATTGGCTAGATTACCAGTTTAACCAGGAGATGAGGGAAATCTAAACAGCAGGGATACAGACTCAACAAAAAAACAACCTATCAGGGTTTCTAACTCCACCCACACTACAATCATAAAGCGTTCTATTTCTTTTTCTTTATGTGAGACATTTACCCTTACTTTCTTTCCCAGTCGCTTTCTGTTATCAGGCTAAGAACAGCAGTGAAAATCAAATAGAGGTTCTAACCCTATCACACTGTATTCAAAGCAAAAAAAAAGTTGAGTTCCACTTTAAATGTATCAAACCATGTGCATTGGAGCAAGAGTCAGTTTATACATTCAAAGTGTTAAACTTGTATCTATTGTATGCTTATCTAACAAATTTTGATCTATGTAGACTGGACCTAAAGGCTTAGACTATGATAATGTTGAATTTGCTGGTATGCAGTTCAGACATAGTCTGCAGATTGAAGTGTCAGATGCTGGGACACCTTCTTTAACTAGTAAGTCAGTCATTGTAATGTTTGTTCACGTTTGTATGTATATTGAGCAATTATGACATATTTACAGCTTTAAAAGATCATTTATCTAAAAAATTTAGGTATAATTTGCTCAATGTATAGAGATTGAACAATGCATATGTCACTGCATTTTACTTTTCATCTAGCCAGTCCACTTTCAATGGCATGACATCAGGTGTTAAGAAAGTAATAGTTCTAAAATAAGATATCAAGATGTTTTAAGAATCAGTACAGCACTATGAGAAGTATATTATGTATAAAAGTGTGGCACTTTTATTATCCTTTCAAAAAAATAATTTTAAAGTTTCACGTGCAAAAGCAAAAAATAAAGTGCAACTCATAAAATGATGTCAGGGGCCACTGACAAAGTCTTAAGATGTAAAATGCAGAGCGAAGCCGGTGGCTTCAGCATGCTGTGAGAGACCTGCAAGTGTGCCCAGCATACTCCCAGATCTAAGGAAAAAGGTGGATGTGGCTTTACCTTGCTTTGCTTGTTTCTATGTGTACTAGAATGTGCCCTTCTTACACTATGTATGCATACATTTTGAGCTAATTCGAGTGCTGTATTACTGTGGAGGAGAGCAGGAGTAAAATTTGTAGCCATGTTATATATTACACAGGCATGGTTAACCTGATCTTTAAAAGATAAGGTCTATTTAAAAAGGTGAGTAGTATTCCACTAAAGGTTGAGCATATTTTAATATACAGAGGTGTCACAATGTGGGTTGTGTGTATAAAGTGAAAAGAGAGAATATTCAGCACTGGATGATTGTGGACATCTATTTTCAGGTCATTTGAATTTGGATTGCAAACGACATTTGATATCGGACTTTGTGAATTTATTTTAGTGCATTTGCACAATGTGCTGTTCGTGCACATTAAATTTGGGAGCGTTTATTTGCACTTTGTGGCACAAGTCACTTGGCATTTGTGATGTGTATATATAAGGGGAGATTGTTATATCTTATGCACAATGTGTATTTAAGAGTTGCACTTTATTGTAATTTGTATATATATATATATATATTTGCTAGAGGGCCAGACCATTATAAATAGGGAAGCAGGTTGTTTACCACGACAGTAAAAGTGATTTTTTTCTGAAGATATGGGTAAACAACGCAATTTAACCGCCTTTGAACGTGGGATGATTGTTGGCGCTCGGAAACATTGAGCGAGTATCAGAAAAACAGCAGAATCCGTTAAATGTTCAAGAGCAGCTGTTGTTAAAGTGTTTAAAGACTGGACTGTCAGCCGAAAATCTGGGTCTGAATGTGCGAATTGTAGCCGTCAGCGACTAGTCAATGTTAGGGCAGAACGGAGAGTGGCAAGACTGGTACAAGACAACAGAAGGGCAGTGTCAGTGTCAGATTCCTTGCATCATCTTTCAACATCTCGTGTAGTCACGAGGTGGTCCAACTAAGTCATCTCATGGAGTCATTTCGTGGCCCAACGAAGTACTGATGGGGTGGTCATAATAATCTGGCCACTCAGTGTATATATGTACAGTGTATATGTATATAAGGGAGAACGGTTATGTTTACACCTAGTTTGCACTAAAAAAAGTGTGCTTTATTTTTTGCTTTTGTAGTTTTTTGAGGGGATAATAATAGCGCCATATTTTTTTATACAATATAGTTTTATAAGTATATGATACTTTTTAGTGTTGGTAGCAATTTAGGGTGGGAGTTGTAAGATGTGTTAGCAGAGGGGTATTTTGATTTAGTTTTTATTTAACTAACAGAAGTATGTTACTATATTGTATTTGATTTGTGAATATTTAAAAGTGACTAACTGTCTATGCTCTTACATACTGGAAATCCAGAAATTCCCTGTTCTGTACACTAAGGTTGGCATAAACTGAGAACTGCAATCTAGCAAACTGAGAAGTCAAATTGCTGTGGTAGTTTCCTTGTAACTCAAAATACTACATTTGTGTAAAAAAGCAAACAAGCAGTACCAATAATAACATGTGTTTTTATTTACTCAATTATCAGGTACAGTTACTGCTATTGTGAGAGTAACACGTGTGAATGAATTTGATCCAAATCCATCAGTAAATGTGTTTCAAGTGGCTGAAAACAGCCCAATTGATGCATTTGTTGGAAGAACCATAGTTACAGACACGGACTGGCCGTTTAACAACATCAAGTTCAGTTTTGCTGGAGGTGATTATGGTAACCCACCAAAGTTCTACATAGAGCCAAACACAGGTGATGTGCTTACTTTTGCTATACCTACGAAATCTAATTTTAGCAATTTACTGTTTGTGCTAGCTCTTCATATAATTTATAGTTCAAGCTGATAACACCATATGAAGATGGATGCTATAGAATTGACTGGAATGAACTGGAAGTGTTATAGCACCAGGCACTCATCTGCCAACTCTGTGTTTCCAGTATATACACATATATATATCTATATATCTATATATATATAGATATATAGATATATATATGTGTATATACTGGAAACACAGAGTTGGCAGATGAGTGCCTGGTGCTATAACACTTCCAGTTCATTCCAGTCAATTCTATAGCATCCATCTTCATATGGTGTTATCAGCTTGAACTATAAATTATATGAAGAGCTAGCACAAACAGTAAATTGCTAAAATTAGATTTCGTAGGTATAGCAAAAGTAAGCACATCACCTGTGTTTGGCTCTATGTAGAACTTTGGTGGGTTACCATAATCACCTCCAGCAAAACTGAACTTGATGTTGTTAAACGGCCAGTCCGTGTCTGTAACTATGGTTCTTCCAACAAATGCATCAATTGGGCTGTTTTCAGCCACTTGAAACACATTTACTGATGGATTTGGATCAAATTCATTCACACGTGTTACTCTCACAATAGCAGTAACTGTACCTGATAATTGAGTAAATAAAAACACATGTTATTATTGGTACTGCTTGTTTGCTTTTTTACACAAATGTAGTATTTTGAGTTACAAGGAAACTACCACAGCAATTTGACTTCTCAGTTTGCTAGATTGCAGTTCTCAGTTTATGCCAACCTTAGTGTACAGAACAGGGAATTTCTGGATTTCCAGTATGTAAGAGCATAGACAGTTAGTCACTTTTAAATATTCACAAATCAAATACAATATAGTAACATACTTCTGTTAGTTAAATAAAAACTAAATCAAAATACCCCTCTGCTAACACATCTTACAACTCCCACCCTAAATTGCTACCAACACTAAAAAGTATCATATACTTATAAAACTATATTGTATAAAAAAATATGGCGCTATTATTATCCCCTCAAAAAACTACAAAAGCAAAAAATAAAGCACACTTTTTTTAGTGCAAACTAGGTGTAAACATAACCGTTCTCCCTTATATACATATACACTGTACATATATACACTGAGTGGCCAGATTATTATGACCACCCCATCAGTACTTCGTTGGGCCACGAAATGACTCCATGAGATGACTTAGTTGGACCACCTCGTGACTACACGAGATGTTGAAAGATGATGCAAGGAATCTGACACTGACACTGCCCTTCTGTTGTCTTGTACCAGTCTTGCCACTCTCCGTTCTGCCCTCAGGATGTGAAAAACAGGGATGGTCTAATCTGCCTGGGTTCAATTTACCAAGGGTTCTGCAAATTTTGGTGAACTCGAACTTAGCGGCAAATCCCATTCAAGTCTTTGGAGGGCGAATCCTGCTAATAAATGTGGTCATTTTTTGGCCTAATAAGCAAGCTACTGTCAAAAAAGGCATGGGAAGCTGATCACTGGAATGGGGGACATGTATAAATGCATCTTTTTTTTACTATACTGTACAGTGGGGAGATGGTCTGTTTTTATGCAATTATGAGGGCAACATGTACAATACACAAATCTTTTTCAGTTAGTTTTAGCAGTGACACATGCTTTTTTTCATCAAACAACACAGATTGCTTTCACCAGCTGATAAAAATTGGCCAGCTGAGGTTGACACTGTTCTTGCTGATGCAAACCTGCCCTGCCATTGGCCAATATCTATCAGACTCTCATTAAGAAATAAAAGAATGCAAAAGATACATAAGTGTCAAATTAGCCAGCAGCAGGGAGTATTAGCTAAAATGTAACAAGAGAAAAGAGTGCAGGCAGGTGTATTACTACAAGAAATAAGAGACCCCCAGATAACACACCAGTGTAAAATTGTCCATCAGCAGGACAATTTAACCACTTTGGGAGTCTGAATGTGTGCCCTGCAGTGGTTTGTTTGTTCAGCAGGCTTAATAGTTTAATGCAAGCTTGATCTGGTTAGTTGTAGAGCTGCTTAATCACTTTTACTATGGCTGCTCTGTGCACCACATTTTATAATCAGGGGGCTGGCTTGTCCATAAGCCCTCATTTTGGTTCTTTATAAGCCTGCTGGCCATAGTTCAAAAGTGCATTACAGTTAAAACAATTTTCCCAGGTGATTCTCCATATTTATTTTCTGCAACCACATATCTCGAACCTGCATGATTCCCCTGAAACCCACAGTAGCAGTTAACCTGAACTGTATCCCTAGTGAAAAAGAGCCTACAGTTTAACCTGCTGGCTCCAAGGCAGAAAACAAAATATTAACATTCCATACATACTGTATATATTTTATATTTATCTGACCAAAAAAAGTTAAATGTTTTCAGTCCTGACCATATTAAATAAAGAAATTATTTATATAGTTGCATTCTTTTTATCATTTAAACATTCCCTTTAAGCAATTCATCTTCTGGGTTCAGTAGTTTTGTTGTCCTTTATTGCCTGTCTCCAGCCTCCTTTTTGGACAATGTATCAGCATCATCACCTATGTACAGTGTGGAAGGAGCTAACCCACAAATCTTTACTGCTAACCATGGAAGTAGCAGAGGTGTGTGTGTGTATGACAACGATAGTCAGTCAAAATTACAGATCCTTTGGCTGGTTATAACAGTAATTATAAGCATATACATATATTTATGTATTTATGTATTTAGCTCTTTGCCTGTAAATATGTTCACATTTGGCAACTCTGTGAAACGAAACCAGCATATTCCACAGTTTATGAATACATTTTAAGTGTCAGCCATTGGAATTTACATGTGTGAGAGCTAGCTCACACCAGCCCCAGTGCGTTCCGGTACGATTCGGTGCCGGAATGCACTGGATCACATCCGGGCTGGCTCACTGCATTTTGGGACCGTTCATGCACTATTTTTTCTGATCGCACTGGACCGAAACAGAGGCATTGATGTGCCACACGTTCCGGTGCGGGCTATCACACTGCAGCCAGGCGGGCATTGACTTTAATGCACCACCATACCCCATCCCACCCCAGAACATACTGAGATGGCCGGGATGCGTTCCAGTTCCTTTCCGACACCGAATCGTGCCGGAACACACTGGTGCTGGTGTAAACTAGCCCTTAAGCTTGTTAAAGACAAAGATCTCATGATTGAATTTACACATGTAATTAAGGTATGAGATTATATCCATTACATCCATTCTTGGTCTTTGTATGTTTTAATGAACTGTTCGGACATTGTTACAATGCTCAATGTAATTATAGCAGAAAAAAATCTGTGTAATATAATAGGAATCATCAAAGTGCGCGGTGAGCTGGATTTTGAAGAAAAGCAGACTTACTCAGTTTCCGTACAAGCAATTGACCTAAACAATGATGTGCAACCAGATCCCCTTAAGCAGCGACAGAATTTTGCAGTTGTTACAATCATTATTACTGTAAGTACACGTCATTAGTTTGTACCACGTGTAAATGAATCATGACAACTCAATGAAAACTGCAATAATGCTATAAGGATTTCATTTTTTATGTTGTCTAACACAGCTAAAACAAGAAGATATAAAGGAGTATAATTGTAAAAACTATTGATTTCTGCATACAATACATGATAGTATTAGATATGTAAATGACATGTCTTTGTGTTTATTTTTCCCATATTTATATGCATGCTATGGGGGGAATAGCAAAAGTGGCGATAGGGACAAATGGTAATATTTCCAGAGGTGAGAACACAATTGCATCAGCAATATTTCTTTCATTAAAGTGTATGTCAAGCCATACCTTTTTGTTTTTTTCTTTTTAGTAGAGCATGGGAAGGCTGGAACGCAGTCTGCTTTTTCTTGTTAAATAGAAAAAGGCAGCACTCCAACTAAACTTTTAAGATGACTGATTACTAAATCCCACATCAGAAAAAACAGCAGCGTTTACACAGACCCTCTTTAACAAGGTGACAAGTTGTGTCACCATTTAGCCAAGCACACACCCCTGCATACTGGTTCTAAGTGGTTTGTTTGGTGTGCTTTGATGTACTACAAGCTTTTTATTGTTGCCTATGTTCCTGTTTCCAATTTCAGTTCAAGCAGTAAAACCAGACAGGGGTTTCAATATTTCCCCACTCTAGGCAAAGTGTAAAAAAAACGAAGGGGTCTATTCACTAAGCTGCCATAGGCAGCCGAGAGAAAGACCGGCCTGAAGTGAAGTGAGCCGAACACTGTGAGCTGAACTTCAGGTTTATACGGCTGATTCCAGCCATATATCGGCTGAAATCAGCCATACATCGGGTGGCTTCATGTGGCTTTGGGTCGGCCGAACATGCTAAATATGGTCGGCCGACCCGAAGTGCAGAAGGAATTCGACTTAGCCGATCCATAATCTGGATCGGCTAAGCCAAACCTCCGACAGGCTACTCGCTGCTGTTCGGTCTATTCTTATAGATGCCGAACAGCAGTGAGTGAATAGCCGAATGCCGCTGAGCTCCGGTTGCGTGTCAGAATAAAAAAAAAAAGAAAAAGCAGTGTTTCTCTCCTCGGCGGCCAGGAGCGGGAGACTCGTGGAGCGCCCGGGAGAGTTAGGCTGTCTGGAGATCAGTGTCCCTGGTTAGCTGGTAACCAGGGACGCTGATCTCTCTGCAAGCCCCCTATGTAATAGCAATAAAGTTAGGTGTAAAAAAAAAGCTTAACAAAAATTAAAGCCACAAAAATGTAAAAAACACAAAACACTTTCTTAAAATCCCATGCCCCTGATACATGCACATACAAACACACATTGTTTCACAATGATTGTTCCACATAGGTTACATAAAACCATGAATTTTGGAGTGTGAGCAATAACGCCAAGGCCATCAATCACGTTTAACACTAAATTGATGTGAGGTAAAAGCTTTTAAAGCATGTCCTATGGGCAATTTTGGGTATTGTCGTTTTTTGTGATTTCACAGGCGCATGCAATTTTAAGGCTTGACATGTTTGCTATCTATTTACCTGACACAACCCCCTCTTTTATATTTTACCAAAAAGTTGGGTATTATATTTTGTTTTTGTGCACTAAACTTCATTTTAATGTATTTTATCCTAAAATACT
>NW_017306944.1:399356-441552 GCF_000935625.1 Nanorana parkeri | reverse complement strand
TATATATAATAAATTCAGATTTTATCATGTGTGTGCAAACATTAAGAAATTTCCATGATTTACAATTGTCACCTCAACCATTTTAACAAGTACTTCTGTAAGATAGACAAAGTGCTAGCTTTATTTCTTTGTGAAGAATTTTGTTTGTTGCACAGTAATTAACCTATATTTTGTGATTTACTGATTAACTTGGATTTGTAATTCGATTCATCCAAAATTGTGATCCAAGTATCCATTTGAGACACATAACAGGACCTCCCTATAAACTACTACTAGGCTACTTTTAAGACAGAGCTGTGAAATATGGGGCTGCCATAGCTTTCTGCTTTATGAAAATGCTGGTTGTCTGGCTGTTTCAGGATCGAACAGCAAACCTAAAACAAGTACGCAACCAGTGCAATAAAGGCAAAATCAGAATTTCTGATCTGTATGCTTGTTTCAGGTCATAAACTCAAAGAATACTTAATGCATTGAACCCTCATGACAATCAGGCAACTTGCATCTTCACAAAGCAAGGTTAGTAATGAAAGTTTCCATGTTTCTATAATCACAGGTTCATTTTAGGAAATACAGCCTGGTCCAGAACCCACCCCAGCATGTAAAATAAAGAAGTATCAACTATCTGATGAGGTCATCTCTTGGCTCTCTACACTTGTAAGACTGCTCCCTGTAAGCTCCCTGTAAGCAGTGGAGCCCTGATTGTCTCACAGTGGTGTCCCTACCTCTTCCAGTTTAAGTATCTTTAAGCAGGGATTAGAGGAGGCTGATATCAAGACATTTTCAAATCTAATAGTTTTTTATAGCAATACATATATACTGAGATAGTTCTAATGAATATATACTGAATACAATAGTGTTTTCTGTGAAATTCTGCTTTAAACCATAACTAGTTGCTATAATTTTATTTCACTGCAACATTATTTCTGATTCCACTAGTTTTAATACTTACCAAGAAGCTGTAATCACGACAATACAGTAAATGCTATTACATTTTTCAGCAGCTATCTAATTATCATGGCTAAAATAAGTAGTGAACATTGCCATTGTGCACATGTAATTATGACAAGAGACAAATTGGTCACTTATGCCAGTAATTTGTCTTTAATTGAAACCAGACTGGAAGCAGCACGTTTAGTAGCTGTGGTAGCCATCTCTCTAATCTCCTGTATGGTTCAGTGGTTTACAATTAAACTTTGCAGATTCTACTTGATTTCACAGTTTCCTTTCCTTATTTATACTGAGTGACCTCATATTTTTTAACACCTTGCTGTGATTACAGAGTAAAAGTTACTTTGCAGCATATTGCTTGTATGGCAAATTTGGAAATTAAAGTGAGCTAACTGCAAAAACAGCAAAGGCAGTTCTTTAAATTAGCTATTTACAGCCTGTAACTTAATTAAAGGAATACATTTAGAAGCTTGTTAGAGATTCTATATACCCTTACAGAAAGAAAGTTGTCAGCCTTTGTCAATGATGTGAGATGATGATCTCGACCCAGAACTGCCAAGTCACGAAACTTCCTTATTGAAAATCCATCAAGCAGATCACAAACTGGTCATCACTGAAATCATTGACATGTTTCACATATACAAGTGCTTAATGACAAAACTGACAAACCTGACAAGCTTTGATTCTGTACTAGAGCCAAGGCAGAGTAAAGCTAACATTCCAAGCGGTAGCAAACTTTGACCTTAATAGTCTCACAATTAAGGGTTTAACCATTTGACTGCCAAGGACTTATTCTAAACACCATCACTGAGACCCAAAGTTACCTACAGAGTTATGTCGCTGGCTTTACTCATCAGCCAGAGATGGCAGCTTCCAAAGCATACTTTCTCCCTTTTACAGCAATGTATGTGTATATTAGTGGTCAGTGGCAGGAATGTCTTTTATCTTGGAGGTCAGTAGGAGAAAATAATACCCTGTTACCTTAGTGGTCATTGAAGAGATGCCCTCTAACAATGGTAGCCAGTGACACTGATGTACCCCTCAAGGCAACTTAAAGCTAGCTTGTTTCAAAGTGAGCTATATGAAGCTAATCAGTTTCTCAGAGCTCATAAGTAACTGATACCGTATATCTCAAAGTGGGCAATATGAACTACACTAAGTTCTCATAGCTCCTTAGTAATTGGTATGTATCAAAATGAGCTATATAACCCTTACTAAGCTCCTTAGCAACCGTTAAGTCTTATAGTGAGCTGTATGTCCAGCATTTAGCCCTTGGAGCAGGATGCAGATTTAAAAGCCAGGATTTCTATTAAAGTGGAATGAGGGACTCTCATTAGAAAAATAAAATATGTGCTGCAGAACTTAAGTGTAAGGGCATCATTTTCTCTTAATGTAAACAAATAAATCTGCGCTTCTGGAAAAATAAAAAATAAAATTTAGTAATAAATATAATTAATTAAATTAATAAAGTAAGAATAAATGTGAATAAATGTGAATACTTATACCCCAAGCTGCTCTGAAAAAAGGTGGAACCTAGCATGATCAAAAGAAACAAAGCGCTAAAGGTAGCTGTATGAGCAAAAGAATAAGCTATAATTGATTCTGGCGAGGTCAGTATGGAAGCTAATATAAAAGTATAAAACAGGACTAGCTTCATAAACAAGTATAGATAAAACCAGTCTAACCAAAATACAAAAATCAATTAGAACCACTAAAATTCATTCCGATAGAATAAATAAACAAACAATGTTTAAAACGTCAAAATCAGTGTCCAATGCTTAAAAAATCCAAGTGAAAGGTGATTTCCATGTGCAAATATAAAAATATAAATATTATATTATATTTGCACATTTGCACATGGAAATCACCTTTCACTTGGATTTTTTAAGCATTGGACACTGATTTTGACGTTTTAAACATTGTTTGTTTATTTATTCTATCTGAATGAATTTTAGTGGTTCTAATTGATTTTTGTATTTTGGTTAGACTGGTTTTATCTATACTTGTTTATGAAGCTAGTCCTGTTTTATACTTTTATATTAGCTTCCATACTGACCTCGCCAGAATCAATTATAGCTTATTCTTTTGCTCATACAGCTACCTTTAGCGCTTTGTTTCTTTTGATCATCATTTTCTCTTAGTCTCTCTGTAAAGTCTTAAAAATATTTGTTACTCCTAACAGTAAAGTTCACTTCATACAGCTGTGATTGGGAAACAATGCTGATGGCCTGCTACTGAATTAAAAGCAGCATTGTCCCTCTTGTAGGTTGTGGTTGCGAGCACTACAGTCGGATGTGAAGATAATGCAGTCAGCACAGTTATCAGCATTGTCACTGCTGATTTGTAAGCCTGTAGTTTGTCAACCAGCACCTGGTCACATGCAGTCCTACCCTCTGGATTGGTAGAACTGACTGAACTACTGAAACCCTCCCATTGAGAACTGCATTGTCTGGGAAGGGGAGCATTTGAGGCACAACAAAATGAAGATTTGGATGACTCAAGGGAGGGTTTTTTTTATTTATCAGGTGTGTGCATTTATTTGTTACTGTATTTGGGACTTGTTTAGACTGTCACATAAAAGCCTTTAGGTGTACTTTAACAAGTAGGACTCTGCCATGGCCTAATTTGGTCTAATATGAATAATTTTAGAAAATCCCAATGGCTTGGAGGGTGTTGTAAATATTGTAAAATAAAACATTTGGATATTATAGCAAGTAAAACACTGAAGATCATTTCTACAATAGTGCCACAGTACACTGGATTTTGAACCCTTTCATAGCATTGAATTGGTATCTTATGTGCCCCCCCTATATATTGTTCCTAGAGTCGCCACTGATTGAAAGGGTTTTTTAAAAAAATGAAAGTTAAAAAGCGTTGATATGTTTGTCTTGAACGAGTGAAGTCAGTGCTGGCACACAGTCTATAATGGCACATAATCCTCTGAGCTGTAATGTAAACATACCCATCCTTAGTGAGCTTTACTGTGTTCATTTTCAATCGTATTATTTACATTATTCGTGTTGTATCAGTTATCAGTGCAAACTAAATTAAAGTGGTTTGTATTTACATGTGGGATTCTACTGAACTTTCCAGACAAGATATATTTTTTTCTTCCAAAATGTTTACACGGAGAAACAATCAAAGTATTTGTTCTGCAGAATGTGAATGACGAGGCTCCGGTTTGCTCTCCTGCCTACTATGAGACAATTATTTATTCTACAAGGAACATGTCTGTACTAAAACTGCAATGCTCTGATAAAGACTCGCCTGATGAAGAATTAAACTATGCTATAATCTCAGGTACCACTGCTACTGATGGTGTGCTTGTTGTACTTCTGCATTTTTTGGTATTTCTTTTTATGTCAATATAAAATGATCTCATTATAGACTAGTTTGAAAGTCCAGCAAAGGTAAATTAGAGTATATATTTAGCCAAAACATTTTCTTTTTGTTTTTAATAAAGTAGGAATAGCTAAAACTTCTGACAGTTTTCTTATTTTGATGTCTGTGTTGCATTATGGAGATTTCCCTAATGTCCTGCAACAAAAACACAACCAGACATGAGAGGAAATCTTTTCAAAGTGGGGGAAATCATTTCTGACAGTTACCACTGGAACAAGTATCTCCATTAATGAATTTAAGTCTCTGACTATCTCACTTTCTGTCCTGGTAACAATAATAAATAGGACAAATAAAGAGGTTAAAACTCTTCAGTGGGGCAAAGAAAGCAATACAAAGATTAACAAGGGTTTTACCTATTCCACACTCCATCCAAAAATAGACAAAACAATTTTGACCTAAGATACAATATAATTATTATATAATGAGGTTCTATGTTCAACTTCTTATCAAGCGCAGATACAATATAGCACTCAAGTTTGAGCATATAAGATATGTTAATTGGTTACATAACACACAGGATCACAGTGGAAACACTGACACCATAGGGTGATATTATATAGACACTCTAAATAGACTAGATTTTTCAGCTGGAGAATTGTTGGTGTGAATGTGGCTTTCTATGCTACTGCATCATATGACTGAGGAGATTCTCCCTCCGTAATAACCAGGGGACAAGGTGCTTTTCTAGGGGCAACCCAGGAAAAGCACCCTCCCAGTGCCAAGGGCAAGTGGCCTGGTATGGCAGGGAGGGGGGGGGCGCTCGATCGTCCGTCCCCCCTTCCCTGCCCTGCCAGGTCTGTGCTCGGATCAAGGGTCTGGTTGGGAATTTTAGGGGGGCCCCACCTTAAGGGCCTGGTATGAATTTTGGGGGGAACCCCATGCTTTTTTTTTTAAATGGGGTCCCTCCTAACTCTCCTACCAGAGCTAAAGGGTCTGGTATAGTTTGGTAGGGGGACCACACACTGTTTTTTTCTTTTCTTTAAGATTTTCATAATTATTTTCTTAACTTTTTTAATTTTTCTTTTCTTTTACATTTATTTAGGAGGAGGCAGCAAGCAGAATAGCTGAGCAGAATGACGCCAGGTGGCATTCTGCTTTTCACTCACTGCCGTTCAGCCCCTATGAGAATAGGGGCGAACAGCAGCAAGTGAGCTGCCGGAGCTTCGGTTCTGCCAATCCAGATGTTGGATTGGCTGAGTCGAACTCCCTCTGCACTTCAGCTCAGAAGAACATGCGGAGCATGTTCGGCTGACCGAAGGCAGCCCAAGGCAGCCGATGTATGGCTGATTTTAGCCAATGTATGGCTGAAATCAGCCATACAGGGATGAAGTGTTCAGCTCTGTTCACTTCAACTGGGTTATTTACTCGGCTGCCTTAGGCAGCTTTGTGAATAACCCCCTCAGTGTTTTGCCAGTCCATAGTAGGAAATTAGGAGCTGAGTGCATTTCTAGCAGATCAAAGGGTGCGTTTCTGTACTTGCAGGGACTTTAAAGGGATAAAACTTGGGGAAAGGTGTACGTATTGCAGATATCTACTGCATATGTTTTTGTTACTACTGTTAATACCACTGTGTACAACAAAAAAAGTTAGTGTGGCATTTCTTTGCTTACCCTTGCTGTGTGGCACATAATCTAAGGCAGGGGTGCACAATAGGTCGATCGTGATCCACCAGTCGATTGCAAATCTAATTCTGGTAGATTGCGATTGCAAACTCGATTTGGCTGCTCTGTTTATCTGGGAGCTCAGCTGCTGCTGGCTGGGTGCAGTTCTTTGACTTGGCCGGCAGGTGGTGCTCTGTCCTGGCCGAGCCTCTGCCACTGAAAGCCGTGGTGCACAGAGTTCAGCATGCAGCTGCTCTACTTCAGCTACTGCTCGCGGTATACTGATATGCCGCAGCTGAAGCGGATCCCGACAATTATGTCTGGATCCACCCAGCTGCGTGAGTGACAGCTGGCTCTGCATATCTAGAGGCAGAGCCAGCTGTACCCGCCCCCTCCCCGTCCGTTCCGCCAGTCAGTGCTGGCGGATCGGAGCGGGGAGGGGGGAATCCAGCCCCTCCCCTGTCACGGCAGAGAGCTGTGGCAGGATCGAGAGGTGAGCGAACGCCGGTATGTGTTCGCTCACCTCCCGATCTACTGAGCCGACCTGTGACAGTCTCATTGTCACAGGTCGGCTAGAACTATGAGGTGAGTGAAAAGCACTCACCTCATAGTTCTCTTTTAATCTCCTGTTGAGTGATTTTTCCTAAGCTGAGATTATGCCATCAGTTTGCTTCAAGAAGGAGGAAGAATTCCCCCAGTCTCCTCTCCTACAGTGACCAAATTGCAACATTGCAATATTGTCTTAAGGTATAACGTAAACGTCAGACATTTGTGAATACAGCCAAGATTTTCCATGCTTTAGGATTTAAATGATTGTGTCATATCTGAGCCAACATCTCTGTTCAGGAAGTAGATGCTGACCCTGGATGATGCCCCGACATAGATGGTGCTAACCTTCTGAAAAGAAAAGCAGATGAAGTCATTATCAGGGGGGTATTAAGATCTCTGTGAGAAGTAATAAGTACCAGTAAATGCTACACATACACATTAATTAGTATGCATAAATAAAACAATATATCTGATGCTATGTCCACTTTAACTTTAGAATTGTTTTCTGTCCTTCAGAAAATAAAGCCAACCGATTTTTTCTTCAGAGGGAATATATAATGAGCATGCAGAGCTTTCAATATAATGTTTTTGAAGGCATTCAGGACCCAACAGTGTTTCAATTGCTGATTGAAGTGACTGATGAGCTGGGTAGAAACAAAGCTCTGCAGTTATCCAGCACAGCAACTGTACTAATACATGTGGTGCCCTGGACCACAACAATACCAACTACTACCCAGAAAACAATCTCAGCACAGGTATGAATCTCCTTTTTTTATCTTCAGTTTTATACTAGGAGATTTGTTTTTAAGGTATAATGTACAAAAAGAAAAGAATCAGTAGAATTCAAAATCTTTGTAAGAGTCATTGCATAAAGTATATTGTTCGAGGTTATCCACCCACTGGTTATATATTATTGCTCTAATATTAAGGATGTTAAAATTTACTGAAGTCATCTTGGTCTGTCTTTCTTAGAAGGTCTAATGCTGATGATGACAAAGCTTTTGGTACATCCTTACCACAGATATTGAAAGGTCCCCAAGCACTGTCATATGTGGTTACAAACATATGTGGTTACATTTAAACCACATTGAGAGTTTAAATACCCCCAAAATATTGAAATTCAGGAGGTTTTGGCAAAGTTTGACCATTTTGGTAAATTGCATTGGAGTCAAATGGCCGGCAAAATTAACCCGTTTCTGTGGCCATTGGGAGTAGAAAAAAATGCCTTGGTATCTATAGGACTAAATACTGCCTGTGCATCCATGTTCAGTAGGAGTAAAATAACCTTTGCATCAGTGCCAGTTTTCAGTGGGATTAATAGAGGATTCCATCCCTTTCCCTCGGTATTGGAGCCAGTGAGATATTTAAAAAACCCTAACCTCCCTTGGTATTGGTATCAATGAGAATAATAAAAGGCCCCTCTCTGAACATTGTTTTCAGTTAGAATTAAAACAAAAAAAACCTTCCTACCCTGGCAATAGATCAAGGCAACTGGACTTGCTGTATTTTTCTTAAAGCTTATTTTTCATTTCAGAAGTGAATTGAAACGTTTTCAAGAAAAATCCAGCAAGTCCAGTTGCCTTGATTTATTTTTTTACAGCTATAGCATGTTTGTTTGTGCCATCTGTCTGTGCTGTCTGTGTCAGATTTCTGTTATACTCTGGGGCAGGAAACAAGGTGATTCTCTCCAACTGAGAGATCTAGAAAAAGTAGTTGTATTACTAGAATAAGGGTCAGGGATGTAGGGATTTAAACATATCACTGCTATAAGCATACATGAATGATGCCCCTCCTTTTTGTACAATCTGTCCATCTTGTGGCATTTGCTGCAATTATTTTAGTGAAAATCACTGCTAGAATGCACTATTGGAGGAAGCATGCAAAACTAATTTTCAATTGTACAGGCTAGCAAGAGAAAGGAGAGATGGTTCCATGTTTCCTGAACTATAAAGAGCTTTTTGACTCTTCTCAACTGCCCCAAATCCTCCACCCTTATAGCCCTGTTGCAGAGTTAGACATACTGTAGGAAGTAAAATAATTGTGTTTTTGTTGCTTTTTGTGCCCTATTTTAGTAGATATTTTCTATCTTCTGTGGTGTCACATCAAACATTCCCCAATGCAGAGAGACTGCAATACAAAACAGAGCTATACATCCTTCCTCGCTCTATTCCTGTTCCATTCTAAACTCAAAAAACAAATTGTATGAAATTCCACTTAAAATAATTCAACTGATGAGTTATGAAGCTTGTAGCTAAAAAGAATTGTTCAATAAAATATGTTAGCAGGAAAAATTACAGAGGATTTATAATACTGAATAAAGAGCTTGGTCACTCCTATACCTCTGTTTTAGAACCAGAGAACCACTGTATGGAGATTACCAGTGGGATTCAATAAAATCTCACAATCTTGTGTCAGGAGATGCAGGTTTAAGTGTACAAGAATTCAGCAATAATTGTGTGCAGCATTACTAAATAACTGATGCTGAAAGAGAAACTTTGGTCAAAACTTGTTCTTTCTATGTTCTTTCTTATTGAACTCAGGCTTTTCCTGATATATATGGATCCTATTTGGAGATTATTTTTCTGTGTAGTCACTGAGACAGGAAGTGAAGAAAAATCTCCCTAACGTGTAAATGCAAAGCAACAGAATCTCATATTTCTAGTATAGGGAAAACTAAGACCCTTGGTTAGGTTGTTATTGGTATTTGTATAAGAGAAAAATAAAGCTAACAAACCTAAAGAATAATTCAAAAATGAAAGTGTATTTAACCACCTCCTGTCCATGGCCGTTTATGAACGGCCGGACGGGAGACTTACAGGAGCGGGAGGGCGTCTTAAGACGTCCTGCCCCTCCCCCCCTCTCGTGCGCGGCGCTCAGAGCGCACATGGGTGGGGAAACTGTGAGCATGTAAGCAGCCAGCAATGGCTGTTTACATGCAAGTGATCAGGCGTCTCTAGACCCTGGGATGCTGCCACTGGAGATCAAAGGGAGGTCAGTACACAATCTCCCTTTGATCTCCTCTGCTGTCCCAGAATGCAGGAAGTGGTGTGTATTACATCACTTCCTGCATTCAGTGTCACTCTACAGTTACAGGTGCCGGAGAGAAGCTGATGAAGTAGATCTCTGCTTCATCAGCTTCTCTGGGGGTCCCTAGGTGACATTAGGGGTCTTAGAGACCCCTGATGTCTCCATAAAGAGGACCTGTTATTTGAATTGGGGGATTTCTTAGTCCCTATGTGATAGCAATAAAGTTATGTGTAAAAAAAAAGTTTAAAGCATAAAAAAATAAAGAAGCTAACAAATAAAAGTCACACATAAAGAAAATGTAAAATAACACCAAAATTTGTTGAAAGTCCCCCCGCCCCCCACATACACACACAAACATGCGTCGGGTGCGCCAACGTGCGAAAACGACGATTCTGCCTATTGTGCCGCACATATCTCTCCGCGAACGTTGGAATGAGAGCAATAATTCTAGGGCCATTAATTACTGATAACACTAAACTGTTGAGCGGTGAAAGCTTTGCCTATGGCGAATTTTGTGTGTGGTTGTTTTCTGCGATTTTGCGGGTGCGCTCCATTTTAAAGCTTAACATGTTTGGTGCCTATTTACCCGATGTGACTCCGTCTTTTATATTTTACCAAAAAATTGGGGTGATAATAAATGTTTCATAACATTTCATAGGAAAACAGGTTGTATTTTTCCTAAATTTAGGGTACTTTTTTGTTACATCGTAAAAAATAAACCCTCAGTGGTGATTAAATACCATCAAAAGAAAGCATTTTCTGTCCAAATAAATGGTATAAAATCTGTTTCAGTACAGCATTGCATGACTGAATAAATGTCAGTCAAAGTACCGCAGTGCTGAACACTGAAAGACAGGTCAGGAAGGGGGTGAAAAACCCCGGCCAGCAAGTGGTTAAATGACATTGGTCCTCAAAATAGGGATGTTCAGATACCAGTGCCGATACTTTTCATTTTCACGAGAACTACCAGGGTTGCAGCCGTTGCAGGTGGGACCTGGCTCTGGCGCTCCACCACTGTCCTGAAATCATTAGGCTGTATTGTTTTAGAAAAACTGTCACATGACAACAAACAAAAATGTATCAGTAATTGTATATGTGAGTACTTGGGCAAGTATAAGAACTTGTACTTGAAAAAATGGTATTGGTGCATCCCTCATATATAGTTGTAAAAAAAAGAATTGTACGTTTAAACAGGGGTGCAAACATCCCAGGAGCTTTGTATGCGACTTACAAATGACAGCTGCCTCCTAACTTTTGAATTTTTCCCTAGTCTAGTCTTGGAGCTGGAAAAGTACTTGTACTTGTACGAGAGCGGTACTTGGTATCTGAACATCCCTACTCAAAAGTTTTACACAATTTTGCATAATAATGAACATATCTGACAATAATATTTTAAATTTACTGCGTCACAGAGCTGATTAGGGTTTTCTTTGTTGCACCATCTACACTGCCTGGCCAAAAAAGTCCTACACTCTAATATTACATTGGACCGCCTTCAGCTTTGATTACGGCATGCATTCGCCGTGGCATCATTTCAATAGTCTTATGCAATGTCACAACATTTATTTCTGTCCAGAGTTGCATTCATTTTTCACCAAGATATTGTAGTGATGATGGGAGAGTCGGACCACTGTGTAAAGTCTTCTCCACCACATCCCAAAGATTCTCAGTAGGGTTAAGGTCTGGACTCTTCTGTGGCCAATCCATGTGTGAAAATGATGTCTCGTGCTTCCTGAACCACTCTTATAATTTGAGCCCGATGAATCCTGGCATTGTCGTCTTGGAATATGCCTCTGCTGTCATGGAAGAAAAAAATCCATTGGTATAAAAACCTGGTCATTCAGTATATTCAGGCAGGCAGCTAACCTTTTTTTGGGGACATATCGTTGCTGAACCTAGACCTGACCAAGTGAAGCAATCCGAGATCTTAACACTGCCCTAAATCTAGGTGGTGACTTTTTTTGGCCAGGCAATGTATATACTTCTCTTAAAAACAGTAAAATGCCTGTAGATTTTTTGTTACAATTTTATGCTGCAATATCGCCACCCTGTGTTTATTCTAGCACAAAGTATCGAATCAAACTTTTTTCACAAAAAAAGTCAACAAAAGTATCTATGTTTGTATCTTTTTTTCTGTTATGTTATTATAAACTATAACATTTTCATATTACTGTTACAAATAGCCCCTACCATACTGTATAAAATATAATTATGATTCATTTGCAGGTAACAACAGCTGTGCTTGTCCGATCTTCATATTTCTGGCATCCTGACAACTGGTTTACTGCTGCTCTTACCATTACTGCAGCTTTGTTTCTCTTGTGCCTGTATGCGTGCGCCTGGGCTTTTCTGAAAGAGTAAGATTAATCTATTGTATTTTCAGCACAATATCCCCTTTAAATAGGTTATTAATCATTCTTTTGTTTTCTTTACAGTGTTCCAAAATATGCAAAATTATTTCCTTTATGTCGAGGATATCAAAATCCCAACCTTTCCAATTTTCCTAAGACAAATAAAACCGGAAGGTATCTAATGTTATTTTTTACATATGCAATTATTAGTGCAGGGTCTTGTGAAAGTATTCACTCCATTGATATTTTTCCTGTTTTATTACTTGCTTAGCTGCAAACTCAGGGATCTCTCACAACAGGTATATTGATACTGATATCATGTGACAGGTCATGTCACGCTTTGATTTCACACAGGTGGACCTTTGTCAACTAAGTTTGCAACTTTTGAAGTTGATTGGTTGGCCTTCATCTTATTTAGGGGTTTTTGATAGCATAGGGTGTGAATACATATGCAAACCCAAGATTTCTGGGGTTTTTTTGTCTTAATTATTGTTTGTGTCACACATAAAATTGTCTTGCATAGAAGACAAAAGCAACAAAGCACCACCTCGTCGTGTGAAATCTTTTTTTATTTGAATAATAAAAATGGTTATAAATACTCACAATTATAAAATTTCAGTCATGCTTGTCAATAAGAGACCACAAGATCAGTGTCTAAGGAGTGTTCTGCTCCGACTGCCTATAAAAAGCTGCCTCCGGTAACATCACCATACCATTGTGCCACCGGCTGCTTTTAGGCTGGATTTAAATTAGCTTGCACCTACCAAAGTGGTAGATATGTTGTATTCATCCAATGTAACAAACCTCCCCCAAAAAATCTTAATTCCAGGTTGTAATGCAATAAAATAAGAAACACACCAGGAAGTGAATACTTTTGCAAGGCACTATAGAAGGATAAAATGACAAACTTACCTTAACTTATAGCAAATAAACATGTTTCACATTTAGTGATTTTAGAGTAGTCAGGATAACCAAAGATGACTACTTGATATGGGTTCCAGAACTTTACACACAACTCTTAACCCTAAATAAAAGGACCTATATTTTCTGCATTTTGACAAAACCAGACATTACAGAATATTGCTTAAATGTAGTAATTAAAATATTTCAGGTTAAAGCCTAACTCCAAGCATTTTTTACTACTTTTAGAAAAATTAAAAGTAATTATTTTTTTTCTACTTACAGAAAACAAGATCCAGCAAACAAAAATAAACAGTCAAATGAAAATCCAAACTTTTTGCCGGGGAATAATTTTGTAAGTCTTTCTTATGAAGTCTATATATGGTAGCTTCAAATAAAGTAGTAACACAAACAGCTAGCTCAAGATACAGACCTATTTAATAAGGCAAATAGCATTATAGAAATGTTTAATCTTAGATAGGGTGGAGAGGGATTAGACCACCTATCAGGTTTTTACTGCTGTCTGTGCCCCTAAGGCTGGGTTCACACCTGGGCGTTACTATAGGTGCGTTTTTTCAGCTAGTTTTCAGCTAGTTTTTTAGCACATTTTTTAGTTCAGTGAAACGCGAGTTCGATGCTCGTTTTTTCTCTCTGGCGGTATGATTTTTTTTATTTTTCCTTTTTTTCTATCTTTTTTTTGGGTTCTTTTTTAACTTTGAAACTTCCCGCCGGTTCCACCCCTCTGCGACGCGGATGCTCGCAAGGGACCAAATCCGGAAGACGGCAGCGGCCGGAGGACACAGCTGGGATCGCGGACAAGGTAAGACCAATGCTGTATTCCCGAGTGTGGCTCGGGGGTTACCGCTTTGTTAACCCGAGCCACACTCAGGAATACCAATGGATGCGTGCGGAAATACGCCCCAAAAGAAGCTCCTGTACTAGTTTGGGCGTAGGGCGTTTTTCAGCTTGTTGAAACGCGCTGAAATACGCCCTGGTGGGAACCCTGCCCATAGGAAATTATGGGATTTCACTGTTTGAGCGTTTTTCAGCACTTCGATCAGCGCTGAAAGACGCCCAGGTGTGAACCCAGCCTAATAGAGAGATTCACCCTCTCTATTTGTCCTGGTGACCATTATTGGCACACCGGTAATAATGTGAAAGTTAAAGAAAATTCCACATTTTAGGTTGTCATCAGCACAGGAATAGATGGGAAATCTTCCAATGGGGACCCTAGTTTTGGTGACCCTGCTGACCACCAGGGATTATCTTTCACTTCCTGTTGTTGCTATCAGACAGGAAATAAAGGGAAATCTCCTAAGTGGAACTCATATGACAAAAATGCTGACAATGGTATAACCCTCCCTTACCTTCCCTTTATAAAATGTTTTGGCTTCAGTTCTACTTCAAGTATTTTAAATCATTGTAACACTGTCTTAAAACTTTCTAACTTTTCATAGGCTCCAGACTTTTTCGATGGGCGTGCAGTTGACCCAGGTAAACAAAAAATTATCAAAAGAACTTGATATTGATGCTTTCATATTTAAGTGAGGTTTTGTTTACCCAGCTATGACTAATAACTCTTAATAGTATCATTTATTGTATAGTTAGGCAACATGACATTAAAAGCAGAGCCTTACTCAAGTTTTTTTTTTTAGTAATTGGCTTCAAGAACACACTTGTAGATTAAGATTCAAGGATTTAAGTGCTAAAAACATTTAAAACAAGTGAACACACACATGCCCTGACCAAGAACCTATACCATAGGCTGACCTTAACCCTTTCCTTTCCTCCATTTAAACTTTCAAACTTGACCCAGTCCTTCAAATTAACTCTTAAAGCCTAACAGTAGATTTTTTTTGTTTTGCATAGAGTGGGAAAGAGAAAAAAATGTCTTTGCTATTCTTATTTCTGTCTCTGACCCTTTTTTTGTTTTGGGGGGGGGGGGGTTTCCTCTCACTTGCTGTCACTGTGACACCCATGCAATAAATATATAAAGTGGTTGTCAATAGGACAGTAAGGCAGAGTCCGTAATAAAAACATTTCCAGGTGTTCTAACCCTTGTTTTCATTTCATGCCCATGTTCATGTGGGAAATTCAAAAGATTTCCCATTACATCCGATCATTACATAAAGGGAATTGAAATCGCCCAAGTATGGACACATAAAAACAAAGTTTGATGGAAGGCCTATACCTGAAACTCTTAACACTTAATTAAATCCTTAACCTCCCTGGCGGTATGATTTTTTATTTTTTTCATGTCAATTGTTTTCGTCTTTGTCGTTTCTTTTTTTTAAATATGCCGCCGGTTCCACCCCCTGCGACGCGTATGCTCACAAGGGACGGAACCCGGAAGCCAGCATCGGCCGCAGAACACAGCGTGGCTCGAGGGACAAGGTAAGTAAATGCTATGCGGCATTCCCGAGTGTAGCTCGGGGTTACCGCTTATGGTATGGAAAAGTAACCCTGAGCTACACTCGGGAATACCGCCAGGGAGGTTAATCTTACCCACATTTTTCCCTGTAACCTAACTCTTAAAATTTTGGCCTTGAGATTGACACATGTGCTTTAAAGCATTTTACCTATGTAGTGCAGTGAAGCCAGTCTCATAATCTATCTTTACAATCGGCATATCAGAAGGACAGCAGCGGGCATTGGTTCTCTTACAGTGAATGCATGATGGTGTACATAGTATCTGCATCACTGTACAATTTCCCAGAATTACAGCAGTGGTTACCAGGACATAGTCATATTGACACAACAGAGGAAACTGTTGGTTACTGCTGCCACTGGAAAGACATTGAGAAATGTGTTTGCTTCCTCATAGGTATAATTACAGATGACCTGCTTATCCCTTTCTGTAAAGGTGGTAAAAAGAAAATAAATAACACTAAACATTCACATATTGTGAAATATGTACACTATTCAAAATAAAGTAGCCAATTAGGAGCTATAATTTTAAGGTAATACTGTAATTTATTTATATTTTAAGTTAAATCTCCATTCTGTTTTATAATATTGTGAATTTAGTATAGAATGGCATTAGCCTTTAACTTAAATTTTTGTTTTCTCTAGTTTCTGGAAAACATTTTCTGTTCAACAGCTACACAGGACAAACCAAATGGGTTTAGCAGCTGCCAGTCCATCACATTGTCTTGCATCATCTACTGGACCTTAGGGTTTCATAATGTCACAGTGATTTTATTTGTACTATTTCACATTTGAGTGAATATCATGATATACTAGCTAAGTAATATATTATTAAAATTCTCAATGTTTTTTTCAATGAAAAGTACTTAATAACTATACAATATTAAAAGGTAAATCGTGTATTTTCAGTGAGCACTTATTTTGAGATTTAATTCTTAAATGTATTTCAAAGCAATTTGGTGTAAATTCAAATTTTCCATGTTCATTAAACCATTATTGTGTTATATATATACAAATTTGCATCGTTTATCGTTATCTGTACATCACTGAAATCACGTTTACAGGGTTATTCACAAAAGGGTAAAATGTTTGGAGAAGGCAGGACAAGTGAACAATCTAGGCCAACATAGTTGATTTGGAAAAATTATCCAATTTTGCTCACTTTCCAGTTCAGTTATGTTGGCCTAGATTGTTCACTTCTCCGGCCTTCTCCAAACTCTTTGTAAAGTGCCTATTGGTTTTAATTAGTCAGACCTTACCGGTAGACTTGTGCGCCGTCAAAAAATTTGTTCCGTTTCGGAACATCCGTTATTTTATATTTCGCAATTCGTGTCCGAAACTCAATTCGGATTCGTACGAAATACGAATTTTCGTTAGTTTCGGCACATTTTCGTAACTTTACGAACATTCGTTATGTTGAAGTTAAAAAGCAAAAATACCTTTATTAATATTGGAGTCGATGTGGTTGTTGTTTTTTTATCCGAAATACGAATTCCGTTAATGGATTACGTATCCAAATATCGTATTTCGGATAAAAAAACTACCATCAACTCCAATATAAATGTACTTTGCTTTTGAACTTCAATATAACGAATGTTCGTAACGGAACGAAAATACGTCAACGGAATTTCGTATTTGCTGCCTGTATTGTAATGCAACTGTCAGCAGCAGAAGAGAAAACCTCTGATTGGGTCAACCAAACGAAATACGAATTCCGTTAACGGATTCCGTATCCGCATTTCGGATTTTAAAAAAACTACCATCAACTCCAGTATGTTACCAAATGTACATTGCTTTTTAACTTCAATATAACTAATGTTCATAAAGGAACGAAAATAGGTCAACGGAATTTCGTATTTCCTGCCTGTATTGTAATGCAACTGTCAGCAGCAGGAGAGAAAACCTCTGATTGGTCAACCAAACGAAATACGAATTCCGTTAACGGATTCCGTATCCGAATTTCGGATTTAAAAAAAAACTACCATCAACTCCAGTATATTAACAAATGTACTTTGCTTTTTAACTTCAATATAACGAATGTTCATAACGGAACGAAATTCCTGCCTGTGTATTGTAATGCAACCCTCAGCAGCAGCAGATCCGTATTTCGGATTAAAAAAAAAAACTTGTCATGTTGTTCAACCTCATTTACAGGGGTAATATTAGTTCCTGTTTCAAAGAAATTCGGATCCGAAATACGTTAACGGAATTTCGTATTTCGGATATAATTCGGAAACTGCAATTCGGATTTCGGATGCTTCCGAATTTACGAATTTCAGGAAAATTCGTACGAATTTCGATTCGTAACGAAACGAATCGCACATGTCTACTTATACTGAGAGTGAGAAAGATGCTAAGATTGAAGCATTGAGTAGTACTACTAAGCATGAATTATGTGTACACCTGTAATGACAAAAATGGCTTCTTTTAAATATATTTCTTCCTAATTACCAAAAAGCAAAAAAAATCATCATAGGCAAATCTGTGTTTTTAATCACAGGTACAAATATACAAATTCACAACCCTGGAAACCCAGCCTCTGCCCGGTCTTGGAGGGGTCTGTGATTTCATGGTTGCACATATCTAAACCTTCATAGGTTAACAATACATACTGACATACAGTACATAAACCTTATACAGACTGCACTGAACATACAGTACACTAACAAAAATGTGCTTTTCTGCACAGGAGGGATGAAAGTGACACCCCCGGGCCATTTATCCAAACTCACCATAAGTAGCACAACTTGGTCTTTTAAAATGTAACCATAATTAGGTTTGTTATAAACGTACTAATTTTTGCCGTTCAATTAACGGAGGGATACCTTGTGTGTATTGTCTGTGATCTCCAGATATAGTGTTATTTGCTTTACACAAGACTTAGTAATAGTATTTCACATTCCATGTGCTAGAGATTTCACTATACCTTATGAAGCCCAAATGGGGACAGTTTGTTAGTACTTTGTCAATGTTTGCTGAATCTGATGCTGCTAAACTAGCATTTACAAATTAAGATTCAACAACACCTTTGTATATGAAGCGTAATTCTTTGCACTAAGGATTAAGACACGATAAGTGGCCTAGTGCATGAACTCCTTTTTGACTTCTCATATCCTTATTAAATATTTACATGATTCCTTTTATATAGTGTCCATGGTGCAAGGTTGCAGTAAGCATTACGTTTTTAGAGTACTGCTTAACCAAACAGGAAGGGAGGAAGCTTAAACAGAGGCTGCTTTTGGTCTGCCTAATCGAGTAAGCTTACAAACCACTAAGGTGGCTTTTATAAAGCAAAGAGAGAGAGAGAGAGAGAGAGAGAGGGCAGCAGGCAGTTGTCCCATTTGAATTGTAACACACATACGCACATAACTGATTGTGTCTGCCAGTTCTGGGACAAGTGTTAAGAAATAAAAGATGTCAAACCAAAGAGTGAAAGAGTAGAACTGTGTCTTTAATTGTTCACAATTTGATCAAACAAAAACAGCCCACATGTTTCAGAGGCAACAACACTTCCCCTATATCAGGCATTAGAATGGTAATAGGATTTTATTGCACTCAAGAGCCAAATGGATCTATATATGATTTTTTATATGCAATAAATCTCCTTTAGGGCTGGGATTGCAATTGGCAAGAGCTTTATTACTGCTTTATGTGTAGATTGGTAAGTGTATATTTATGTGTACAGTATAGATTGTGTGTATGTTGGTGTAACTAGTACAAGGCCCTGTGTATGTTTATGTGCATTGTGAAAGTCTCTGAGTAAATTGGTATGTATGTGTTTTTCTGAATAATGTATTTGTATTGTGTGCCAGTGTTGGGTAGCAGTATAAAGCTGGCTAAATACAACTCAAATTTTGACTGGTTCCTCCTGAATCAGCTAAATTTCAGCTGTGGGTGACCCTTTCGGCACTACTTGGCTCGACAAAAGTCCAACCCGGTGATAAATTATTGCTATTAGATGCAGTCTCGGAAAATTCAGGCACTGCTCATCTCCTACACGTACTCTCTCCATAGCACTGCTCATCTCCTCTGCCTCCCCTCTCCATAGGACCACTTCTCTCCTGAGTCCATCATCTTCTTTACCTGACCTTTCCATGGCACTACTCATCTCCCACACCTCCTTTCTCCATAATAGAACATATATCCTGTCTCTCTCCCCTCCTTGGTGCCACTCATCTGCTACACCTCCCCGCTCTATGGCATCACTCACCTCCTACACTACCCCTTCACCATATTGGCACTCATCTCCTCCTCCTCCCCCTCTCCGTAGGATCACTCCTCTACTCTGTCTTCCCTCTCCATAGCACAGTCTCTCATTTAGCCAAGACAAACTTTTTTATGGACCTGCCAAAGATGCTTTCTGGTAGCATAAAGAGCATGCATGACCATCTTCATTGGTCAATGAGCATCTTTAGTCCCTTACCAAAAAATCGTAACAATAATAATAAAAGCATAAGTAGTAATAGCACTGCTAAAAATACCTCAGTGTCCCTGCTAACTTGATACTGTCTCTGGGTCTTTTAATATGGCACCTCTCTGTATCTGGTTATGTGACACTGATATACCTGCTGTAATAGAGTACATATGTGGTTTGTGTGGCAGCATTGTAGTTCTGGTGATATGGCACTGGTTATGAGCCAAGTGACATGATTTGAATTCTGGTTCTGATCATTTATTTGTAAAGTGACATAAAGTTACTTATGAAATAATATTGTTCCAACATGATAGTATCAAATCCTTCAGCATGATGTACTCAATGTACAAAGGACTCTTGCTCCTGAACTTCTCAGTGACCTCTGGCAGAGTAATACATAGGCTGCCATTGCTGACCTGCTTTAAATATGGACTAATATCCATGTGTTATACACAATTGTGTGCTGTGTTGCCATTCATTCTGAATGGGCTGAATGGCCCTGAAATGCACCTTACCAATGCACTTGCATTGCAGCACATCTTACACAGTGACACACTGCCTTGCATTGTGGTATGCAGTGCTTCTGAAAATTGTGTCAATTTTTTGTTCATTCTGGTGCATTGGCAGCCTATTAATCTGAATTTGAATAGAGTAACTTGATACAACATATGTTAACACGTGTGTATTAAGGTAAGGCACCAGAACGGAGAGTGTGAATCCAGCCTATTGCTTTCAGAACCACAGAATAAGCATACAGCTAGTGAAGGCAGAGGAAATCAGAAATCCTGATTTGTATAGTTGTTCCAAGTGAGTGACTCTGAAAGTATCAAAGTCTCTGGATAAATATAAAAGCCAAGACATTGGCATTTTCAAAAGAAGAATTCAGAAATTATACCATTGACAATGTATAAGCTATTTGAGGTTACAGTACAGCTACTAAAACTGCATAATTTGCTGTTACAGATTATACCACAAGAGTGCACTATAGCATGACATAAAAGCATTGTCTTTTCTGCAAAATACACTGTCCATACATGGTGTAGTTGTTTCTTTTGTATATAATTATCTTTTTGTGCAATGTGAGCTGGGAAATAATCTGCCAAGAGTTGGATTTAAGATCTAATATAGAAGAGCCTTACAAATGTGTATTAAACATAGGATTTAAAACAATGAATTCCAGTTGTATGCACATTTTGGATATGTATCACATTCATGGTTTAAACACACATCCTCCTGTCTTATGTCAGCATAGCATATATTAAGAACAAAAAAACACTTGCTGTATTTTTATCAGGACAGAAAATTAGCAGATATCTAAAATGTGTCAGTTCTCACAAGAGTGAGAGGTGGGATGAAAACCCATAATGGTGATGCATGTTATGGCGACAGCTGTCAAATTGGTGATTTCATTTCAGGGGAGATTTCCTCTTATTTACTTTGATGTCTGCAGTGAAGGCAAATCTCAGCAGAGATAAGGTGCCCATACACTGTGCGATTTTCATTCAGATATCATCCACAAATGGTCCTATAAAGGAAAATCGAACAGTTAATGATACATCACCTATTTTCGTTTTAAATATTGTGATCAAAATTTTTTGTTTGATAAGTTTAGAAAATCTTTTTCTGACTGAACAAAAATCGATGAATCAGTTTTCATTCATCAAAAATCTCTGCAAGAACACAGCAAAAGGAAAATATTTCCGTTGTTCTTCAAAAATTGGTTGGTTAGAATAGCTAACGAATGATTTCCAAAATCGACATTTGGCTATGCTTGATGGGGTATTCCATCTATAATCAAACGAGGGTTTGTGGCAAATTAAAATTTACGACCAAAAATCTACTAGTGTATGGTCACCTTAAGTGATTGAACCCTGACAGATTTTTTAACTGTTACCTCACATAAAAAACAATGTTGGCTATCATTCCACCTAAAGGAAGCAGTTAATTTGTTAAATATTATCCCTGACTTTGAAGAGACCCCTTTTTAGCCCTACAGTGCTGGGTAGGTCACCAAAAAGCACCTGTATATTTTGGCACATTCACAGCAGAAGGAAAGTTGTATTATATTAAAAGCATACTTCCCATACCATCCTTTTTGATACAAAGTATATAAGCAAAGGACACAACCCAGCCATTCCCCCCACAAAAATAATATGCAAATATGATTTTCACCTCTACCTTTTCTTTATAGTTGCTTTTTAAAATATGAATTACACTATTTTAGAACTTGGATGAAATGTTTCATTAAGTATAACACTTTTTATAGTTAAAAAGTTTTTTTTTGTTAAAGTTAAATAAGATCAAAAAGAGGAACAACTGATGAGGAAAGAGGGCCACAGGCATTTGGTTCCAAAAGAGGGAGAGTCCCTCCAAAGAGGGACAGTTGTAAAAGTAACTTGCATTTGTAATGCAATTAAATAACCAGCAGATGGCAATATGGCAATAACTATTTCAGATTGACCAATATCCAGTATTCCCAAAATGTCACATAGAAATTGTAAGGCCATATAATTAAGAAAAATAATTTATGAAGCAAGATTGAATAGACTGTATTGGTGAAGACCCTAACCTACTTCACAGAAATATACATCATACACAGCTAGCCTAGCTGTTTAACTCTGTATGTGTATATTGTATGTGTATCTACATGTGTTATACACAGATCTTATATATATATATTATTGCTAGACAGAGAAATGTGATTTGTCACTCCAGAGAACACGTCTCCACTTCTTTAAAGTCCAGTGGTGGCTTTACACCAATGCATCCGACACTTTGCATTGCACTTGGTGATGTAAGGCTTGGATGCAGCTGCTTGGCCATGGAAACCCATTCCATGAAGTTCTCTACGCACTGTTGTTGTGCCAATCTGAAGGGCACACGAAGTTTGGAGGTCTGTAGCTATTGACTCTGCAGACAGTTGGCGACTTCTGCACACTGTGTGCTTCTGCATGGGCTGACCCCGGTCTGTCATTTTATGTGGCCTACCACTTTGCGGCTGAGTTTCTGTTGTTCCCAGTTGCTTCCATACTTTTATGAAAGTGTATTTGTGATGGACAAAAGCCTGCAGTTTAGCCGCTATAATTTTCCTATCAATAAAATTCACATTAATTATAAAAACCATGGGACACTACTGGACCACGTTATATGGACTGAAAATTAACTCAGATGTCTTCCAGTGCAATAGATTAGAAGTTAGATCTTTCACTGCAGTTGGATTAGTAGGTGTTAAATTACCAGGAAGATAGCGTAGTAAGGGTATTTCATGATCTCATTCAAAAATTGAAGTGTAAAAGGAAAACAATGTGTAATTCAAATCACAAAGTCCAGAAGCAGTTTATTTCAGATAGTAGAGATGTATTTTATGTGCAATACAAATAAGAACTATAACTAAAATATTCATGTATCTAGTTTACTTGATAAGGCATTCCACAGAACAACAATGTGTTTCTGCACCCAGAAGAACATAACAAAATGATTTTTAATTGTTTGCTATGGTCTAATGTATACACTGGGTGCAATGTCCTCACAAAATGCAATGACAAGGACCTAATAAAGTGCAATTCAAAGTGTTTGTAAACCCAACAATGAGCTTCTTTATGCACCATTTTAATCTGTTATTTGTACCATTGGATGCATTTTGACATAGACATTTGATAATTGCAGAAAAGTATTCATTATCCTGCCATAAATCCACTGAGCTGGCAAGTTCCCATGAACTCTGCCACGTTATCTCAATCAGTCTTATCTGCCCTATTCACTTCTCAAAACTGCAGAACACTTCCATCCTCTTTTTTTGGAATTGAGGCGAGGGGAAGGGTTTCTGTACATATAATGTACTTACAGGTCTTAGTGTGAACATGCTGCTCCTCCATAGATACAGTACAATGGGTGAACCTTGTCACTCTAAGACAGGAAGTGTATTATTGACAGGATCACAGGTGAAAATAAAGGAAAGAAAAACAGCAACTTAACTGGTGGAGTGATCCGCTCCCTAATGGTGCCTGTATAGGACCAACAGTAATGTCACTATCAGGAGCTATATGGGACATGGAGCCTACAAGCAAGTGACCTTCTGACAAAGGGACACCATTCTGACCACTTACACAGGGATACCATTCTGACCACTTACACATGGATACCATTCTGACCACTGGCACAGGGACACGATGCTGACCACTGACACAGGAGCACCATTATGACCACTTGCACAGGGACACCATTCTGACCACTAACACAGGAGCACCATTCCGACCACTCGCACAGGGACACCATTCTGACCACTGGCACAGGAATACCATTCCGACCAATTAAATTGGCATTTAATAGTCCCATAGATATAAGGGCATTTTTTCTTCTACTGATTACCAATGCAACAGCTCTTTTACTTCCACTGACAATCAATGCCACAGCATTTGCTACTTCCACTGACTACGGACATTGGGGCATTTATTACTCCAAATAACCACTAACACAGGGGCATTTTGTTACTCTCACTGACCACCAAAATGGAGAGATCTTATACTTCAACTGACACAAAGGTACTTTTTACTCCCATTGACCAAAGTCCACCCCAAACATTATGATGGACAGTGAACTGCCAATTTTGTTTCAAAAGTTTGGGGGCCCCTGATTAATAGCCCTCACCTTCTCCACACAATAGATGCAAATAATAAATAGAAAATATATACAAAAAATACACATAGACAGTCTATTTTAGTTTCTTTACCAGCTTCTGTATAAAAAAACACTCCACTTATTTGTGTGCCCTTAATAAATCTGCCACCTTCACTCTCCACTCACCAGATTAATGTGATCTCTAAATTAATAAAAGATATAACATGTGTTTTGATTATTCTTGCATCACCTTATATATCCATCCCTTCCCCAACTTTCCACCACTTCTGTTTTTTCTCCTCCTCCCTCTCTCCTCTCTTCCTTGTATTTTTCGAAATGATAACTCTCATGGTGTAGTATTGCAATTTAAAAAAAAAAAAACTGAACTCAATTAGCTCTTTTTTTTTTGTTAGGTCTCAATCACACTGGTAGTGCGGTACTTGCCTGTATATGCATTTTGGGACATTTCTAAACACATAAATATACAGTATGTGATGACTTTAAATGGTATAATCCACACTGTCTGTTTACCTGCGTTGAGGTGTGCTCAGTTTAGTTGCATTTAGAGGCAATGGAATTCAGTACATCCAGGAGCAGATGAGATACTATGAAAGCGTCTAATTGCATGTAAACACAGGTACATTTAAATGCAGGATAGAAGTGATCTGGGAAGCAAAAAGTTTTTTTATACTTCCAAGATTTCCCCAGCATTTAAATAAAACAAACACAGGTGGCATGTGTAAATATAGCATTAATTGATTTACATGACAAAGCTAGAAAGACACAAAGGGGTAAATGATTGTGTCCCTTGTGAAGTCGGTTGTGTGAGAGGACCTGAAGTACTAGAGCCCTAGAGGGATCTGATTTTATTTTTGCCCTGGGCACCAATTCAGTTAAAACCAGCCCTGCATTGAGATACATTTCAGTCCAGTTATTTTAAATGGGCTGCCTAACACAATGCGCCTCAACATACGAAAACATGTGCATTGCAGTTCACTGCATCCTGGCGTCAATCTGGTTGGAGCTTACGTACAGCAAAGGTTCTTACCATCTCAATGTGACAGCAATGAAACCTGACAAATGGCTGCTAAGGCACCTAGCATTGTAGGAAGAAGGGGTGAAAGTCACACACTCCACAAATACATTTACCAGTTATTTCATATTACTCCACCACGTAAATGCACCAGCAGGGGACCAAAAGGAAATAAAGTATAAGAGCATCAGGAAGGCAGCTAAAGAGACCCTGTCACCATAACCTGAGTTGCAAGTATATATAATTTATTGTAAAAGTAGAATTTCTACAAAAAAACACAGTGAAGGGTGCTAGGCACTATGTGATCGAAATCACTCTTAGAGAATTGTAATCCTGTTAAAAGAAAAGTCTTTATAGGGTGTTCATGAAGGAAGTTAAAACCTCTAAGCCATTAGGTGGTACTGTACTGTTATTGTTTCTTTTATTATTCCTTACTAGTTCTGCTACAACTTTCCATTATTTTAAGGCCAGGTAATTCTGGCTCTGATAATTTACTGTATGTTCAGCACAACAACTGTAAGAAGAAAGAAAAGAACTTCTCAATTGCAGTCTGACATAGAAGTTGCAGATCAGGAATGTTAGTGGTTCAGCCTCTGATATTAGTTTTGCAGATTTGTACCGGTCTGTGGCATGGAGGAATTATTGAGCTGAGATTCAAAAGAGGCTTGTGGTTTCCCACTCAATCTACAGCTGTGACATTGTATTTTGTCAGGAGTTCCATTACTCACTGTGTTAGTATGTTTTTTAGGTAAGTTGTAATTTCCCATTCAGCAGAGCAATCACATGAGGTATAGTTTATTTTAAAACCTGTACTTTTATAATGGATATTTTTACCATAAAAAAAAGATCCTTATTGATTTAGCAGATATCCACTACCTTTTTGCACATCTAAAAATGGTGCCCACATTTAAATAATATAGCAGAATCTGTGTTTTGCTAAGGATGTTTAGGTTTTTTTTTATCCTATTAGCCACATGAAGATGATGTCGAAAAAGAGGAGTTAATATTTTTTTTTAAATCTAGGTCAAAAATTTACTGCGGCCCCAGCACATTAAATAATTTTGGAGGGCGGAGCTTGCTAATGGCCGCGGCTGGACGTCTTTGTCCCTAGCTCCACAGCACAGAACCGGGCGTCGCCGTAGAAGTGCCGTAGACCGCTCTGCTGCACCCTGCCATGGGCTCTAAACGGGACAAGAAGTCCCAGGGACCCAAACCGGACCACTCTCGAAACCCGAGGGCCGGTATTAATTCTTTTTTCGCCGCTCCCACGATCACGCGATCGGCCGGCTCACAAGGCCGCATGGGGATTCCCCGGCCACCCCGGACTCACCCTCCTCCCCGCCGTCGGATAGGTCGCCCGCGACGATTGACCGGGAGGCCACCTCGGATGAGGACTCGGTCCCGGGCGGCTCTGTGAGTGACGTGAGGCACCTACTGGACCATCTCCCCTCTAAAAGGGACATGGAGGCCGTTTGCCCGTTTTGAACAGGTGCACAGGACAGATGTGGCGGGCCTTCCCTGACCTCCTTACTCAGGGATCTCCAAATCCCATACAGGTGGGGATACCCTTTCCACCTATCGGTGCGTAAGAATGGCCGCCTGGTGATCCTGCGTTCCCCGGCGGATCTGGATGCCTTCACTGCTGCTGTGGGAATATCATCCGCTGTGGAATTGGACTCCTGGCCGGACCCCCCGGCTCCTGTATTCCCTGAAGTGCCATCACTCCCCCAGTGGACTGCTGTGTCGATCCGGTTGTGCGCAGCTCGCTGCCTTAAGGAGTACAGTTTGTTGCTTCTACTTCAACCTTGTGTGAGGATCTCATCACCCTGACCTGTTTGCTCTAGGAGACGCTGGGGCCTACCCACTTTTTATGTGCCTTGAGATCCCCTGGACCAGGCCTTGCACTTTTCAGGTATATCGCTACGGGGGTTGGAGGAAGCGTGACAAGGAAGTGGACCCTACCTCTGCTGCTGCTGATTTCCCCCTCTGCCCTGCCCCTAGCGGCCTATCCCTGGAGGATTGCTAGCGGGTGCTGAACCCCCCTGGAATGGCTCTGAAGATGGTCCTAAACCTGCCTGTTCTTTTTGTTCCGCATTCTCTCTGCATTGGCCATCACGGCACGCACAGACACTTGGGACTCTCTTTACCCATGAGACACTACCCCTGCTTCTACCATCATGCAACATGGATGTTTATCCGGAGGGCGATGTATTACTGTAAAGCCATATGTCTCATGTGCTGTCATAATTGCTTGTTATTTGTATGTCGAGGGCCCGCCTGAGGGGTGGTTCTCCAGCTTTGCCTGATTTTCTAACGTAACCCGGTACTAGCCGATCCAGCCTCCACCCACTCCTATTGTTACTATTGTTACATAAGAAGCCCGGTTCTGACGTTGGAGTGAACCCCGTTGCCCTTGGTTTCTCCATACCCCATAGGCTAGCCGACTGGGTTGGTTTACCCTGTTGTGCCCAATGGAAGACTCGATTCTTCCCTTTAGGTTGTTTGTATGTTTGATGTTGTCTTTCTCCCCCCCTGGTTTGTGGCTTTCCTTTCTTTCCTTCCTCTGGCTTTTGTCTTTGTGTCTCCCGCTTCTCTCCTTTTGTGTGCCCAGTGCTCCCGTGAACCGCAACCTATGGTTGAAAACAGCTTGGCCTCATGCCCAATGTTACCAGTGACGTTTATCTCCCTGAATGTTCAGGGACTGAATGAGCCGCGCAAGCGCTCACAACTTGCTTACTCCATGCATAAAAGACGTGCACAGGTCCTCTTCCTCCAAGAGACCCATTTTAAAGATCCAGTGGCCCCGCAGTTGTCCTCTAGATACTATCCCCTGGTATATACCAGCAATAACTCTACCTCTAAATCCAAGGGGGTAGCCATATGCTTCCATTCCACCTTGCCTTTCCAGCTCCTACAGGTTGACCAGGACCCGGATGGGAGGTACCTCTTCCTGAAAGGGACCCTCTTCCATAAGACCTTCACGTTTGCTAATGTCTATCTGCCTAACCAATCTCCACTACCTGCCTTCTTGTCCATGCTCCGCTGGCTGGAGACTTTTGCAGAGGGCTACATAGTGTTGGGCGGTAACCTTAATTTTCCTCTAGAACCGCAGATGGATTCTTCCTCTGGTAGATCGTCTGTCTCTATGTCCCAGCTGAATAGGCTCAAGACCCTCCTGCACCGTCTCCAGCTGGTGGACGTGTGGCTGATGCTCAATCCGTCTGTGAGGGATTACACCTTCTACTCCTTCCCCCATTGCTCTCATAGTCGCATTGACTATTTTCTGGTGTCCCATCACCTTCTCTCATGGGACCCCTGCGCAACCATTGACTCCCAGGTGTGGTCGGACCATTACCCTGTTTCTCTAGCTCTACACATTCCTGGTCAACCCCCTCGCTCTTTCACATGGCGACTCAACAAAACATTGCTGCGCGATCCTGTCACGGTAGATGCCGTCAAGTCCGCGATTTCCACCTTCGTCGCCACGCATGCCACAGATGATACTGGCCCGCCAGTCAAATGGGAGGCCTTCAAATGCCTACTCAGGGGTGTCCTTATCTCTCATGCCACACACCTGAAAAGAGAGCGCTCAAAAGGAATTTACCATCCTCTTGGGCGACATCCACGCTCTAGAACTTCAGCATAAGTCTACTCGAGCTCCTTCTGTATTGTTAGCGTTGGAACAGATGCGTGCTCCTGTCCGTGGATCAGGCAGATCTGTATCGCTTGAACTTTGCTCCTCTTCTCCAATCTACCATCTCTCGTCTCCAGAGTTGGACCTCCCTACGGCACTCTTGGATGGCAAGGATTGCGCTCTTTAAAATGGATATTCTCCCCCGCTTTCTATATCCCTTTCAGACTCTCCCCATTACAATACCATCCCCGTTTTTCCGTCAACTGCGCACTGCACTGCTTCGCTTTATTTGGAATGGTAAGCGCCCAAGACTGGCCTACAACATCTTGGTCCGTACAAAGGAATCGGGGGTGTTGGCCCTCCCTGACTTAAAAACCTACTACTACGCGACGCTCCTCGCCCACGTCCTTGATCGGAAATTTCAGGGAGCTCATAAGCTCTGGGTCTCCCTGGAATCATTTATATCTCCGGTACTCCCTTTCTCGATACCCTGGATTGCGGCTACCCATCGCCCACACTCCTCACAGCTTCCTTTTACTCTTCCGCCCCTCCTGAAAGTGTGGAACCTTTTGACTGGAACCCACGATCTGTCTTCCACGAAGGGACCCATGACCCCCATAATGGATAACCCCGCGTTTCAGCCGGGCTGCATCTCACCCAGCTTCCTTTGTTGGACATCTGATGCGCCCTCGCCTCTGGTCGAGGCTCTCACAGGAACGGAATTTAAACCTCTGTCTGCACTACTTGCGGAACAGCCCCACGTACCGGGATCGTGGGTGCTCTACTTTCAGCTTTGTGCGTTTTACGTGACTTTGAGAGACCGGACCTCCCTACAACGCCCCCTCTCCTGGTTTGAGTCACTTTGCTGTCTAGATGACCCACCCGCTCATGTCATTTCCTTACTGTATGGTCAACTACTAGCAATGAGATTCCGGGGCCGCCCCCCGTTTATGACAAGATGGGAGTCGGACCTTGATATCGTGCTCTCTGATGAGGAACTCCGAACTTCATTCAGAATCACTCATAAACTCTCGGTGGCTAGTTCAGCTCAGGAAAAGGGCTATAAAATTCTGACCCGCTGGTATCGTAGCCCGTCCCTCTTACACAAAATATTTCCCGACAGGTCCTCCACCTGCTGGAGGTGTCTGAACACAGAGGGCACCCTTCTACACATCTGGTGGAACTGCCCACTACTGGTACCCTTTTGGACCCAGGTATTCGACATATATAACCAGGTGATGGGTACTGACTTAACACCGTCCCCTAAAATAGCCCTCCTCTCTATCTTGCCTGGCTCCTTTGCTTCGGTTAAGAAGGATCTACTGTGCTTCTTCCTGGCTGCAGCACGGAATGTTATCCCCCGCCACTGGAACACGGTGGTAGGACCGTGCAGGAATGGATTGCCGAGCTGTGTATGATCATGCGCCTTGAGGACCTGACAGCTTCACTACATGAGCGTCAGGCTCAATGTGCAGTGCTATGGACCCCTTGGATTCTATATATGGGCACAGCGGCATTTTTGGCATTATAATGGGAGTGGACCTCTTGTGTTAGGGGAGCCTAATGCACCGTCACTAAGCTGAGTACCTATTGTCATGACGGACCTAGTTAGTTTGCTGGATTCACTGGAGCCTCCCTTTTCACCTCTGTGTCTCCCTCTATGTCCACTCTTCTTGTCTCTCCTACCCCAGTCTTGTGTTGTGAGCACATTCTCCCCCTCACCTGCTTATGTCTTTCTCTTCTCTGGTCCGATGGGAGATGACACGGCTGTATCATCTCACCCCATGCCCTATACGGGAAATGCACGGTAGTACCCACAGGGCACATGCTTCTCACGACGTGCCGATGCCTCGGTGTCTCACGTTACATACGACTTGAATATTAAGTCGACAGAGCATAGACATGCATGTTCTAACTGCATATGTGCCAGATGGGAATTTATTGCATATGATGATAATATGTGGATGGTCGGACGTGCCTGCCCAATGTATCTATGTACCTGTACCTATATGTATTTCTGTACTTTTTTGTATTGGAAACCAAAATAAAACTTTTATTATTTAAAGAATTTTGGACTTCATGTTGAATAGTGTGCTCTCAATATTTGTTTTACACTACAATAATTTTTATTAATCAACAAAATACAGTTAATTATAGTGATAAGCTTCACATTTGACCTGAATTCATATTTGGCCATGTCGCCCCTCTGACTTCCTGGCTAGTAGAATGTAAACAAAGCAGCCAGGGATCCCTGTCAGTGTCATGGTTATATTGTTCAAATAGGTCACCCAGGATCCCTTCCTCTGAGTTTACATTTCCACAGAGCTGGGGTTTCTGCTATTTGTGACGAAAGTGCAGCGAGGAAGAAATGTTGTGCTTTGTATCGCTGGACATATTATTCATGCTGGATTTTCATTGTGGGACTTTCACTTTTTTTGCTAACAATGGACTTTTTCCACAGTGTTGGTGTCTTTTGCCTTTTCTTGGGAATAAGGGGTACTAAGTGAATACCTGAGGGTTTCTTATTAAAAGGGTTTCTCCCTCACCCACAAACCCCCACATTTTTTTTTAGTGATAGGATGTGGGAAAGAGGCCTTTGTCCCTCAAAAGGTGTCTGGAAAGGGGAATAAGGCTTGACCGCATGCCCTTGCAAGGTACCCCAATGATGTTGTGTGGTCTGATGTGGTTCAGGAACAGGCGGCCACAAACTCACTGCCCTCCCTTTCCTGGTAACCCAGTCAACATACCTGAATAAAGACCTGGTAGGAATGTTAAGGTAAAACCCATGCTGTTCTTTCAATTTTTTTATAAATGTCACTTTTAAAGGCCTACATTGTACTGTTCCACAACTTCACATGCAGCTTTAGGATATCCCCAAGCATGCTATTAAAAGAAAAAGACTCCCTCCCAGATGAACAATATTTGTAAACTTTTTTGTCTTGGTACATGCCCCTTATGGCAGTGCCCAGCTAGCCATGGTATTTTTAACATTGGCTTGTAAACCAGCCTTGAAAAAGGCCATAGAAAATTTACAAGATCTGCCTCCCATAGACTCCAATAGGGATCAATGCTATGTTCACGATTCATGAACTTGCCGCTGGGATTCCTGAACCTCACATAAATAGAAAAAAAGGAAAGAGAAGGTGCCACAACCTGGTGCAGTGAGTTTTGTTATATTAGGATAAAAGATTATTATAAAGGATATTTGTAGCAACTGGTATTGAGCGTATGTAGGCTGAAAGTAACGTCTTGTATAAACAGCCAATACACAGGGGAAATGTCACTTTGTCACCTCCCATAAATGAACTTTGCTGGTTCCTTCATCCCTACTTATTAAGCGCTTGAAGACCAGGGGGTCTATTCACAAAGCTGCCGAAGGATCTGGCCGTAGCTTGGGCCGATCCTTTGGCTAGCTTCGGCTCCAGGACCCCTTCGGTTCAGTAGAACCGAAGGGGTGCTGTACGGGCTATTCACAATTTTCCATACAGCTCCCGATCATGGCCAACTTTTTCTATTCTGACATCGATCGTGTCAGAATAAAGAAAAAAGGACACATCAGTGCTTCTCTCTTGGGTGGCCGGGAGCGGGCGGCTCCCAGAGCGCCCTGGAGAGTGGTAAATAGACACCAAACATGTCAAGCTTAAAAATGGTGCGCACTCGCGAAATCGCAAAAAAATAGCATACCCAAAATTGGCCATAGGCAACGCTTTAAAAGCTTTTACAGCTCATCAGTTTAGTGTTATCAGTGATTGATGGCCCTAAAATGATTTCTCTCACTACGACGTTCACGGCGATATGTAACATGTGTGGCGTAATGGGCGCAATGGTTGTTTTCGCAGGTATGCGCACCTGACGCATGTTTACATGCGTGTATGTAGGGGTGGGGACTTAAAAAAATTTAAATTCTTTTTTATGTGTAACTTTTAAAAAATGGGGGGGAAACTTTACATTTTTTTCCTATTTTTTTTTCCATTTAACTTGCTATCACAGAGGGGGCTAAGAAATCCCTCTATGTGATAGCAAAAGAGGTGACAGGTCCTCTTTATGGAGACGTCAGGGGTCTCATACATACATACATACATACATACATACATACATACAATAATGAGTGTTTAAAGTAGAATTGAAGCCAAAACTTTTTTTATTAGTTTTGCATAGCATAAGGAAGGGTAATATCAGCTTTTGTTTTACCATCTGTGCCCCATAAGGGAAGATTTTCCTTCATGTGCTATCAGATAGCCACAACAGGAAGTGAGGGGAATTTCATCCAAAGAGAGGGAAATCCCTGGTGGTCAGCAGGGTCACCAGAACTGGTGTTCTCATTGGAAGATTTCCCATCTATTCCTGTTTTGATGACCACCCAAAATTGTGGATTTTTGTATTTTAATTTTTAGCGATAACAGTTGCCAGGACAAATAGAGAGGGTAACTCTCCCTAATGGGGACACAGACAACAATAAAAACTTGACACTTTATCCAAAACTAAAAAAAAGTTTTGCTTTCAGTTGCACTTTAAGCTTGTTTATCATACAATAATGAGCAAAACATCTGTCTGATGCCTTTTTTAAGCTTTTTTAGTAAACCACAAACATCCATGTCAGTTGCCCCACTGGCTGTACTCAAAGAAGTGTAGACCTTCTGGTTTGCTGTGTCTAGTGCAGTTGTTGATTTTATTTTTCCTTAATCATAAAAGGAGGTTAAACATTTTCAGAGTGGTAATTCCAAGGCATTTAACTATTGCAAATACAGAGTTTCTGAAATGAAAGACTAATTTGTATTTGCAAGAATGGGAATTTGGTTTTATATGTTAGGGTTTTGTCCTGGGGCTGAGAGAGCTTTTCTGTCAGTTTTATTAACTTTTTGCAGGACAATCAGTATGTATAGAAAACATTTGTACATTTGTCCACAGTTCAAAAAAGGATACAGTGAACAGTATTGCACAATTCTGCACATACATTGACACAATGTTAGTGCAAAGATATACAGTAGCAATGAAATGTCCCAGACAAGTACATCGGCTTGCTTCACATGGCTTCGGGCCGGCCGAACATGCTCAGCATGTTCGGCCAACCCGAAGTGCAGAAGGAGTTCGACTCAGCCGATCCAACATCTGGATCGGCTGAGCCAACCCTCCGGCAGGCTACTCACTGCTGTTTGGTCTATTCTTATAGATGCCGAACAGCAGTGAGTGAATGCCGTTGAGCGGCGTTCGGCTCGGCTGTTCTGCTCGGTCCCTCAGAGGGTCCGAGCAGAACAGAGAAAGAGTTTAAAAAGTTTTTTAAAAAGTAAATAGAAAACGATTGTGTGGAGCTAGCAGTGAAAGCTAGCTTCGCCCAATAGTTTCCTATTGTCCGGCGGCTCTGCTGCCATCAAAAAAAAAAGAAAAAAAAACTCTCCCGGGCGCTCTAAGAGCCTCCTGCTCCCAGCCGCCCAGGAGAGAAACCCCGCTGTGTCTTTCTTTTCTTTATTCTGACACGGAGCGATGTCAGAATAGAATTTTTTTTTTTATTACATTGCTACATTACTATTGGCTATTTCAATTTGGGAAATTTGTGTTTCAGGTAATTACCTGCAAGAGTCAGCTTATGCATTAGCAGCACCACAGAATCACATATGTAAAGGTGGCCATACAACTTACAACCATTGTACAACTTTGATAGTGCAGACATTTCACCTTCATACAATTTTCTTACAACTAACCCATCATGCACAGACCAATGCAGTTCACAAATAACGCTTGTCAGCATCATCACCTAGCTGATTTACATTGATCAAAAGGACAAACTTTCCTTTGAGCATGTGCAGTTTGCGTCTAGAGATTTTTATTTTACAACCACACCATTAACCTGTCAATTTTCATCCAAATTTTCAGACAAACATTTTCTGCTGAAAGACAAAAAATCTCCAGATAATTGTAAGGTGTATGGGCACCTTTAGGCGCCCAGACCAAGTAGGAATATCTCCTCCACCCATAATGAGCAGCAGTGTACTTACACCTTGTTAGCCAGGCCCCGAGGATCACCAGCGGGGCTCCCATGGACCTGCACCATTTAGGAAAGGGCTCACAGGGACTTCGCCAACTGAAGGAGGTAGAAGAAGAAGGCGGACAGCAAGAACTTTATCCCTGCTAGGTAGGCACCATGCTCGGATCCTGACATGTAGGAGGAAAAAAAAGGAACGGCAACCCAGGGGACTCTTTCAGCTTTTATGAGTTACGATCCTGATTAGGGGGAGGAGGGAGGGATTAACCATTCGTGTGCTGCCATGGAGCTGACAGGAAGGTGCATTATTCATGTGCTCTAGGAGGCCATGAGAGCTTTAGTATCACCCATATAATATAGGATTATCAAAGCCACTACTTTATATTACTTTTAGTATAAAGAAGATTTTATTCCCAGTGATGCTCTCTTGTTACATAAAAACACATTTGGTCTTCAAAGAGAAGGATGATTTGTGATGCATTTTCTTTAGTGTTTCATACTGTAGCACCTGCATTTGCCTTTAAGCAAGTCAGACACAGAAGCAAGATTAACATATTTTAAACATGCTTGGAAACCCTTTAAATTAATTGGCTATCAGACAAAATAGAGTTTCCTTAAAACTCCCAAGTATTCTTCCCACAGCATTCACTGCTCTTTCAACTGATATATTAATCCCTTCCTTTTAATCCTGCCAACGCTGAGTCAGCTGCACTGTATAGACAGTATGATAAAAGACCAATTCTAATGATACCCAGATCTTTTAAACAGATGATTGGAATTAAATAAGTTACACACTGGCTGCACTGGCTGGCTGCACTGACGTGATAGGAATACAGACTGTTTGTGATTTAAGAAAATTCTTACATTTCTTTACTTAATTGACAGTGATACATTTCACTATTTATCTAGCACCAAAATATTACACTAAATAGATCATATAATCCAATCTCCATTTTTCTCTTAAAGCAGAATTCCACCTTAAAATTATAAAATAAAAATAAGGCCAACAGAGGTAAAATAAAGAAAATAAGTGAAAGAAGAACAGTTTTTACTGCCATACTCACCATTTACTACTAAGACTGCATGCTCCTTATCATCATATCTTCAGTGTTTAAATATTCTTTTGCTATAAAGCCAGTGAAAGCTAGATATCACCTTTTCTGCCTTTTTTGTCACTCTGGGTGAACTACTATTGATGCACACAGATCCACAACTGAGTTAAATGTACTGTATGCCCTGCCAGTTAATAAAGGTCAGAGCAGAGATAGAAAGTAAATTAGAAGTGATGGGGATTAAGGTTTATGATTAAAGTTGTTTTTGTGCATGTTTCATTTGTAACTTGCTTAGATGCAGGTACAGCATAGTAAAAGACCAGACTTGGAATTAGTTAGGACATGCAAAGGTGAATTTTTTTTATTCTCAAATAGAAACATTGCAATGAATAGGTTTGGCATTTAATCGGTCAGTCAAGTATACAAACCATATTGCATTCTGCCACTTTATAACGAATTATAACTTTATAAATAATAGTGCTTTTAGTTCTTTATTGAAGAAACCTAAGGTTAAAAGTAAGAACTTTGAGATGTCTGAGAATCCTGAGAAAATGTTTTAGAACACAGCACAGGATTCTAAGATATTGGAGTTTATTTGCTAAAGTAGTAGTAACTTTTCACTTTCCAAAGTGAATGTTCAGATTAAAGCCTAAGCTATATTTAAATGTCTTACTGTTCTTAGTGGTTTAATAGAGCCCCATCACTGACCCATACTTGCATTCATCCTACATTTATCTGCAGAGAGGACAAGACATGTAAGCTGGCAAACAAATTTCGTTTTTCAGGATTCAGGTTAAAAAGTCAATTTGATTTGGTATTCGGATTCGTCCAAATCTGAAGTTTTCGTTCATTTTGGATGAGTTAAACGATATTTATAAACGAGAATTCATTGCACAAAACTCACATTAACAGGGTTATTCACAAAAGGGTGAAGAGTTTGGAGAAGGCAGGAGAAGGGAACATTCTAGGACAACATAGCTGGACTGGAAAGTGAGCTGAATTGGAGAATTTTTCCAAATCAGCTATTTTGGCCTACATTGTTCACTTATCCTGCCTTCTCCGAACTCTTTTGTGAATAACCCTGTAAGTATTTACTTTTTTCTTTTTAACGTTTGACAGTCCCGAGAAAGGCAGCCTGTGGTTCTCCCCAATTCATACCAGACCATTTATGTCCCTTTATGTCTGGTAGAAATTTTAGGGGGGGGACCCCAATGCCAAAAAACAAACAAAAAACAAGTGTGGGGGTCCCCCAAAATCCCTTACCTGACCCTTGATCAGAGCAGCAGCTTAGCATAGCAGGCCAAATGCCCTCAACATGGGTAGGGTGCTTTGCTGGGGGGGACCCGCATGTTGATGAAAACGGGGGCCTCTTCCCCACAAACATGGCCTGGTGATTGTGGGGGTCTGTGTGCAAGGGAACTTATAGGAAACTGCCAATGTCCTTTGATGTAATCCACATGTCAATCATGTCGTCCAGTGAGATTCAATCATAAAAAAAAGAAAACTAGACAACTCGCCGCCATGTCCTCTGACATGCATTTTTAATCAAGTTTTGAGCAACCCCCAATCAATCTCCTGGAAACTAAAAGCGTACATAGGGTCTGAGTGCTGAGGAGTGAGGATATTAACAAGCTTATGGACATGATTTGTAAACTGTTTTGCTACATGGATAAAGAGACACATGCCTCAGAGAAGGATTTCCAATACTTCTCAACAGGACACCAAAATTGCTAACAAATATAACTGATGTTAATTGACCAGGGATAACTTGACAGGGTCTCTAAAAAAGTTGGTAACTTTAATCACACTCTCAGACAATGTCCCCATTATGCTATACCTGGCATTGCGCTTATCTGGATGGAAAGAGTGATCATGTTGCATTAATTAATATTTGTTAGATGATCCAGTGGTAGTGAAATCCATTCAATCTAAACCTATTCAATATTTTGCAGAAAGTTACATGGATGGGATGGCTAAGACCATGCTTTGGGATGCCCATAAGGCTGAAATCCAGGGAGAATTCATAGCAAAGAATCCATCAGGATGAAATGGCCATTTTCCTTACACAGCTTAAAAACCTGGAGCAAAACACAAAAAGCCAAGATGCCCAAATTAGGAACAAGCAGTGACTACAACGGAAACAACCACTTGATAAGCAAATAAAACAGAAACTGAGATTTATCTCTCAACAATTTTACAAATGAGGGAATAAGTGCCGTTGCATGCTAGCAAAGAAGGTAGTAGATAGGACTTATATTCATTGGATTGTCTAACCCTTGGGGAGAAAATGTATAAATGTATACGCAATCCCAGATTGTAGGACTATTACACTTTTTGTATACAACATTTGGGGGGGGGGGAGGGGGTAGAACCAAATGGGGCCAGGAAAAAGGGAAAAAATATTAGTAAATACCATTAGGAGGTTGTCTATACTAGTTTGCCCCCTAAAATGGTGCAGGTTGCAGATAATGACATCACCCCTATTTAATTAGCAGCAATACTATGCAGTATTACTGCTGACCCAGACGGTTTCACCAAAAAAATATCTTCTACTCCTGCATATGAGTACATACTTTAACTCCCTGACATCTGGCAAACTTATTCCTCAAGGTTGTCCCCTGTCTTTGATGCTATTTGTACTAGTTCTGGAGACTTTGATGTGCAAAATAAGACTGAATAAAGATATCACTGGAATCACTCAAGTGCACGCAAAAATCCTTTTTTTATTGTCCTTGCTCGTGATTGGGTATTTTTTGCAAAGTTAAATATCATCACATTCACCAAGCTAAAGAAAAGTGCAAAGTGCAAATTTTCTTGCAAAGGGAACAGCCTATTTGCCTTTAGTAAATAAACCCCACAATCTTATTTTCTTGTTTGTCCCAGTATTCTTCTTGTTGCTTCTCCATCAATAAAGCAACATAAGATAAGGAACTTTGATCCAACCCAGCTAGAGCTACTTTAATGTTCTTGTCTTCCTAATCTAATCTGAATGTTCTTTATGCACATTCCCATTAAATAATTGTTAAAAATTAAAAACAAACACTGCACTTTGGATTATACCATATAAAATCATTCCAGACATTGATCTAGTAATGGTTTGTTAGGCATCAATAATATATCTGCAACTGTATTTCTTGATATCAGGTGATATCAGCAAACGTGTTACCTGGAGAGCTTTGGTCTGCATTTTTACAGTTTAGTTTTACTACTTTATTTTACTTTCAGTATTTTTCCATCTGTTCTGTACTTTCTTGTCATGTGCCAACTGATTATTTCTCTATGGGCGAGCACTTTCAGGCTTTGCTGATCCCTTATGTTTAATAAAATTCTTATTGTATCACTTTGACTTATTTTATCAGTCTTTTGTATAACAAGTAACTACTGGATTACTGTGTTTTCAGGAAATGCATAGAGCAATATTCACTAATGACTAGAAAAAAAATGTAAATGATTTTCTACCAATAGATAAATTAGAGTCTCAGGCACAATTTTATGGAAAGCTAAAGAATGGTAAAAAAATTATAACATGTGCAAGCTATCAAAATTTTACTCTGTGAGGCAGTCACACTCAGCACATCTGTTTTCAAACTCTAGGATAAATATTCTTAGTTTTCCAGATTGTTAGCATTTGCTATTTGAATTCCTTATGATGAATAACACCCAAAAGTTACAGCATGACTGCAACTGGAGAGTTGCTATGAATTTTATATACAGGTTGCAAAAGAAAGATATTTGCTTATTTCAAGATAACATGTTTGCAGTATCCCAAAATTCTGGATGGTTCACTGACTGTTAAGATCAACAATCTTTGTCCTGAAATAATTGTGGAGAAAAACAGATGTTGATAAAAAAGTTAAAAAATCCAACTGTACTTTTCTGAACGATTTGTTTTGCTATTTCATTTTTTGCATTTTGTTGGTCCTGGATATGACGAGAGATTTTTTGCTTCACATGAGGTTTCAGCAGAAGATATTAGTTGCACACGTCAAGGGAACTCTCTATGGCTGGAGGGTGAACAGGTGAGGTTCCACTCACTCAGGTCCACTCAACTATTCACCCTCCAGCCATAGAGAGTTCCCTTGATGTGTGCAACTAATATCTTCTGCTGAAACCTCATGTGAAGCAAAAAATATCCCGTCATATCCAGGACCAAACAAAATGCGAGATTGTTATTGTACTGTGAACCTAGACCAAGAGGAAGTGTTCAGGACCAAGATATTAGAGAAGTCACTCTGTTTGGAGACACGTCACGCTTTGGATATCGATCAGAACAAGACACAGTGAGGATGCTGCAGCTCCGTGAGATATTACATAAACGCTTTTTGGCTGCTTGTCACAGCCATCGAAGTACGGTGAGTGCGCACTTTGAGGGGAGACTTGTGGCACTTGCTCAAATCCCCAACAAACTTTCACAGAACCCCCGTGATCGGGGGCTTCACAATCAGCGCACAGATTGGAGAAATATTTTTGTTGCACAAAGATTGTCATATTAACACATTGACTATTCCCGGTGTTTCATTATTATTCAGCAAAGGGATATTGGGATTATGGATGCATAATTAAGTTATGTATTTTTTCACTTATCCACTAATAGAGGTTTATTAACTTATAATCACGTTTATATTAATTACGATTCACATCTGTTACGATTTTATGTTTGACACATGTTGTTTGGGCATGAGATAGCCCTGAATTATAGAGTGACCTAGACATATTGAGGTTGAACCTTTATTTATTTGTTCACAACCAACCACGGTTGGGTAATTAGTAGTTAAAATATTAGACACATACACGGATTAGGCCATCACGAAGTTTATTTCACATACTTGTTGCTTATATTATTAGCGCTGCACACCTGGTAAAATCAATGTCACATTCTATGCTGTCAACTCATTTCTCTGCAGGACAGTCTTTTGCCCTGCGAATCCAGGGCAGTGGAGATGGAGCCCAGATGTAATTTGATAGCATCAGCTACTATATGTGATATATCCTCCTTTAAATGAGAGGCTACTGCAGAAGCCAGTTTGGCATAGTCTATAGGGCATATGGGTTGTAAGGTTTGCATCTCACCTTCAGAATCGTCAGTGGCACTGTGTCCTGATGCAGCCGTCGGCGCTATCTTGGATGTATCTTGGGCTCCTGCCAAGTTTTCCGTGAGTGATCTTCTGATGGCCGAAGGACGTGAAACAAACTTGTCCATGTTGGCCAGCGGGGGTGAGCGGTCCGATCGGTGCTGGTGTGACATGTAGCAGTGAGGCGGTGAGGCAGATGCTATCAGTCGGCGGGACGGAGAGAGCAAGGCAGCTGCGTTCACATCAGGCGCCGGAACCGGAAGTGCGCACAATTTTAAGGCAGGACATGTTTGGTATTATTCAACTGACGTGACCCCGTCTTTTATATTTTACTTTTAAAAAAATGTTTTGCTAAATTTTCAGTAATTTTTCCTTAATGTAGTAAAAAATAAAAAGCCCACTTGTGATTAAATACCGCCAATCGAAAGCTCTATCTGTCCCCAAAAATTGTATAAAAGTTCTTTCAGTACAGCATTACATAACTGAATAAATGTCAGTCAAAGTACCGCAGGGCTGAATACTGAAAAATGACCTGGACAGGGAGGGGGTCTAAACAACTGGTCTTTAAGTGGTTAAGGTAGTTTAGTACTTCACTTAATTAATTTAATCTTTTTTTAAAGTGGACCTTTATCCCTTTTAACTAAAATCACATACAAAATCATCTTACATTCATAAGTTAAATAAACATATATTCTATTGCTTTTACTTACAATTACTGTTTTTCCACTTCCTGGTTCTCTTGGGCATTCGTGATGTAGCCCATGCCTAAGAGATGCATCTTGTGAAGGTTACATCACAATGCATTGCTGGGAAATATCATCTGTAAACTGCAAAATCTCATGAGATCTCAGGGAAAGGCATTTTCCCCTGAAATGATGTGCATGGTCACATGTCCTAGTCACATGTGCCAGAGTTCCAGGAAGTAAAAGGAGATGGATTCATATGCCCATAGTAACAATGGCCACCATGAGAGGACTGTAGAGGAAAAGAAAAAAAAAGGTATGCAAAAGAAAAAAAGAACCTGTCAATTTCCTGTAAGTATTCATTTGTAGACTGACATTACAAAACATTTCTAAAGGTGACTGTGTTATTTTTTCAAAATATGGGCAAAGTTCCAATTTAAGGCACAAGAATTACTACTGCTTCAATTTGTTCTGCAAACAGGTAAATATACAAAAAGCTAAACTGT
>NW_017306944.1:391484-399320 GCF_000935625.1 Nanorana parkeri | reverse complement strand
CTACCAAGTGACCCTCTGAAGCTCTAACTTTTAATGTATGTTCAGTAAAAAAATAAACATTCATCACTGCCATGTCAGTATGACCCCTTTTGTCTGCTTTTTGTACAATTTGATAGCTTTCTATGAGAAAATACTGTATATCCACCTTCACACAGTGTTATACAGAGGCAGATTCTACATATTTAGCCCAAGTGCTTCTGAATGACACTAGTGGCTTAGAAACAACTGAGCTGCCTGCTGTTTACTCGGGCTGTTTCTTACACACACAGAGCTTTCAACTTCAATGTACTATGCCCAACAACAATCGAAAACACTTACTCAGGAGTGCTTCACTATTATCTGCAGTTAAGTCTGTGTATTGCAGAGGAACTTTTTTATCCTAAAGTACCACAGGTCAGGAATGGATCTGCAAATGAGGTATTAATCTATAAGAGGTGATGCCTTGAAGGTACTAGGGACTGATAACCCTCCAAAAAATGCCACGGATAGTTTATGAATTCCATGTAACAGTCTCTTTTTTTGTTTGTGGTCTATTGTCTTGACAAATGCAGCAGTTTCATAATTTCACTAATATGGCTGTTCAATAAAGTCTAATCTGATTTACTGCATGCTTGGAAAGCTGCATATATTGTGGCCTCATTGGTTTTTAAGATCTGCAATTTTTTGGAATTACAGGTCTGTGCAGAGATATAAGTATGGCTTTGACAACTAATAATTAATTATGCAGTAGGCAAAACATTTAAATGTAGTTTTTCTGTGCATCTCACCCCTTCTCATGTAGCTCCATAACTGCATTCAGAATGGCATCTTTCTGGGGTTTTTAAGGTTTGTAACAGAAGCCTTACCAGACCTGTAGTCAAAGTTACAAAGTCCTTCATAAAACAGAACTAAGTTTTTTTTATTCCCCCAAACACTATGAAATTGTAATTTAAAAATAATGAATGCAACTACAATTGCAAATCTTTGTTTTTGGTGGCTTTCTCAATGTTTCCCAGCTACTATTCGCACATAGTAGCAGGAGCTGAGAGTTTCACTAACCTCTTGGAAAGAACTCTGAAAGCTGCACAGTTTAGAGATCATAGGATTTCTACACCTCCTTCAAAAAATTGTCATTATGCTCCTACATTTGAATAAGGGTCAGTTACCATCACTGAATAGAACAATGTGGCCATTTCAGTCCTGCCCTGTGTTCTTTTCATTTGACTGACAGCAGCATTTAGTAAAACAAGTAGATGATAAAACAGCAGGAGACAGGGAACTACATATATGCAAACATATACACACACACTTCCCGTATATACCTAATAATGTGTTGCAGATGTCAAAATGTTGGAGTAATCTATCTTATAAACTGCTTGCATCCAAGCTGTCCTGGTCCTTGAGCACCTGCTTTATTTAAACTTTCATGGCCTCATTTAGGATGTACAATGGACATGACAGTAGGGTAAAATATTTGTATATGCAGCAAGAATATATACCAGACTTTTTGTATATTTTATACATACAGTTATGTAGCTAATGGAATACATATTGTTTAACTTCATGACATTTATTGTTGTTGTGATCAGATGCTGGACATTGTCTGCATATCAGCATAGCAGTTGTGGGTGTGGTTCCTATAAACGGCCTTGAAGCTTCACTAGATTGCCAACTATTGCTAAGAAATCCCCAGTGTCATTGCTAGGAGAGGTTATTGTGATACAAACTCATTTGAGACATTTTAATATATCACATAAAATATGCTTTATAGCTGCTCACTTATTGGGGGCATAACAATATATACTGTTCTTTCTTTTTTTTTTGAAATATAGCATTTACTGATCAGTTAAAATAACATTTGGTGATCAGTTGATAAGACCCATGCACATGTAAACTTTTAAATATGAACACCGGGCATAGAGATTCTTCTAAGTAGTGATGTGTAAAGAAATGTTACCTCTACTCAGTTGTAATAAATGGCCGGATCACTTCACAGTACTTTCAAATAAATCCCTTTCTTCCAGACAGTACAGCTTCCACTGTACATCCGCCCAGCTCTGAATATGAGATAGATAGTTTTACAGGTGGCAGTGCTAGTGTCATTTGTCTGCCCCCACCCTTGGCCATTTACAGAATAACATGTATTCTGTTCAATACACAGCATTCCGTAAATTGCCAAGGGGAGGGAGAGCGGTGGAGAAACAACACTAACGCTGCAGGTTATGAGCCCCACAGGACTCATATCCAGAGCAAAACAGAAATGCAGGAGGAACGGTACTGTCTGGAAGATTAAAAAAAAGTATTTATATTAAAGTACTGGGAAGGGTTCTGACCATTTATTACAATCGAGCATAGGTAACATTTCTTTACATATTACAACTTACAAGACTCTCTGTGCCTGGTGTTCTACTATAAGGAAAAGGAAAGGAAATAAAGTCAGGAATGCATATTAATAATACATTGAATTTCCCATGTGTAGCTGTTTTAAAATTTCAGCCTTCTCTCTAAGGAATAGCTGTGTCTGCTGTTATTTTCTTCCTGTCAGAGTAGAAATGTCAGCTTATTGTCAGGCTGTAAGGAGACTGTCTTCTTTCTGAAAACAGGGCTGATAACACATACACTCTTTGGGATGCCTTTAGTTTCTTTCATGTTAACCAGACAGTACCTTTGTTTTATGACAATTTTTTGAGTGTCTCTTATCAGTACTATGCTGATCAGAATATAGAACAGCTTTAAAGCTTGACACTCAGCCTGACACTCCTGCTTTGACAGAGGGAATACAACTAAATAATAAAAAAGTCAGGTCGTTTTTGAGAGCTAAGGCTGCTATATTATAACAAATAAACCATGGATATTGAGTTTTTTTGATGCTTATTGGCAACTGACCCTCTTTTACCTACATGCACAGTACCCTGGGTTGTAAGAACCTTAAATATGTTTGCCATAGAGAACTAGGAATGCACACCTGTGTGTGCTCCTAGTTCCCAGAACCTGCTGTCAAACTGGCATATTAGTCTTAGAGATAAAGTAACTGACCCATATTATGCCACATAATTTGATTTGGACATCAAAACTCCATCAGAGGAGAGATCTGCAGTGGGAGAGTGCTGATCTCTCCTCCGTTTACAGTGTCAGCAGTTCTTAGTATAGAAGCAATTGGACAGCTATATAGCTGCCCGAATACTTGTATGGAACAGCCGATACCTGTTGTTTACATTTACTGCGGGATTCTGCATGCCCGGCCCTAGAGCAAATACAAAAAAAGAGACGTACAGTAACGTCCACCCGCTGGTAGGAGGTTGCCGTCCGTTTATTTACAACAGGTGGATGGCAAGCAGTTAAATACCAACTCAAGCTAACAAATTTAAGCAGTTATAGCAACAGTTCTTCTTGAAAAAAATAGTTATACTATATAAATAAAAGCTGACTGCTGTAAGCACCTTAGGCAGTGCCATAAGGTTTGTCCCAACTGTCACTTTTTCTGGACAGCTTGGCCTTATTAAAATGTGGAGAACAAGCATGTGAAATAAAAAAGGAATTAATTTACTGGATACAAGTATTATCCACATGCATTTTTCACTATAGTGGCCCTTTAATTTATTGGCTCTGACTGTAATGAACTAATGTTCTTGACAATAGAGGGGTTAAATGTATTCATTTAAAAAGGTAAGATACTCACTTTTGCGGTAACATTTTGGAAAGCTAGTAAGTAAAGTAAAGCAAGTCTGAAAATGTATAGTTGACATTAGTGCAATAAATAAATATAGAGCAAGGTGTGGTGCAATGATGAAGACAGCAGACTGATAAGTTAGCCAATAAGTTAAGCAGCTGACCATAGCAATAAAGTTGAACCCTTTTTGAATGTGATTACAAAAAGTAAATAGAGTGTATACTCAGGTGCCAGTTAGTCACACCTTCTGAACCATGCTTGTATTTGGCTACATTCACCAGTGTCCATTTCAGGTATAGACCAGTATCTGTACTGTTAGTGGTTGTATCATACTGTGGTGAACACTAGGTGGCATTATAACAGGTTATGCACACAGTTTTACCATGTACACAACAGAGCATTGCTGAGATATTTGTATCAAAATAAAATAAAAATACAAGGTAAAGACCAGCTAATTAGGAGAAACTGTGTTTCCTGGCATACAATCACTCAACATGAACTCGCACAGTTGCTTAATAATAATAATAATAATAATAAAGGAATAAATGCCATGGTGATCTCATCCTCAAAGGACCTCTTAAAGTGGGCCTTGCTTTTCCATATACTGTCTGTTTGGTAAAGTTTGCCATTCACACAAAAATTATTTTTTGCAAATTGTTTGCTCATCACTACTTACTGTAACAACTTTGCTTCAAATGCGTATTCATACAAAAATAATATATGCCACACTATGTGTTGCAAGATGCAGGGATTCTCACAAGAAAAAAAAAAGTAGTTCAACATATTGGCTTATACCACACCCCACTGTGGCTTTTTCCCCTGAATCAATTAAATATTTAGTGTCATACAAATAGCTGTAGCTACTTGTCATTCCCACTGTGCATTATGTGTCTAATTTATTCCATGTGACTGAGCACACCATCTGTACACTGCTTTACATGTTGCAAGCTTTTATTTACAAACATGTTTTAGCTAATATATAGCCAATGTTTTGCTGGAGGTGTAATTTTAGGTGGTCCAATTGAACCTGTGATTGCCTATTCAGGAACTAAGACGTTTTTTTCTACTAAAAAGTTTCAAAAAACTTGTTTCTCAGTTGGCAAAGGAGCCTTTTTTTTCAAACTTTCTTCCCTGCCCTTTTCTATTCCAAGTAAGAGGAGCACCAAAGCCTTTGCCAACAAAGGTACATTTTATATGAAATACTGGCCATAGAGTAGCACCCAGCATTGGAATGTACAGAGCCCATAATGGCTCAGTGGTTTATAGTTATATGATACCATGTTGTTTTGTGGTCTTCATATTCCTCCCTGCTTACCTGTGATGATCCTCACAAGGCCAGATATCCCCACAAGGCAGTATATGTGTTCCTCATTGCTAGAAAATAAAGCAGTTAACATTTTTGAGGTAAAGTTATCCCCACGCAAAAAAACTACATATTTACAGTAAAAAAAATGCTATTCTATCTACCACCTAACATCATATGACCTTCCTTGGTGCTTCTTCTTGTAGTAGAAAGTGGTGAACCAAAGCCACATTTTGGCCCCCAGGCTGGTCTTGCAGCGCCTGCATAGTGACATCATGAGGTCTCCAGGACCCTGTGCATACCCCTGTGATGAACTCTTCTGACAGCCAATGGGAAGTATCCACGTGGCCAGAGAGCCATGATGGAAATAGAAGAACCCTATTACACTGCATTCAATAAGAAAAATGAATCAGGACCCGGCTCACTCCATAATCATGTTTTTAGGTAAAAAATTGGGTCTCTTATTTTTTATTTTTTGTTAATGTAAACTAGCAATTAGCAACTGGGGGTGGGGGCAAATGGGTGAAGGGGAGTCAGGGGATGAGTAGTAAATAATCGTAGGGATTAGATTTATGTTTATTTTTTTATTTGTTTTGTACAAACACTTGACAAACTGACTGACAATGGGAAAGTCTATGCTTCCTTTTGTTCAGTGATAAAACAATCCATGGTTCTGTGCTGATAAAATAATTAAATGGGGAAACAGCAGATTAGCATCCTAAATGTAAATATTTTTTAATAAAATGATCTTTGAATGTAAAAACAAAACAAAATTAAGATCAATGTCTTCACCTTTCAATGTTGAAATGGCAATGCGGATTCAGATGAAATGAGCTAATATGCTTTGGAATAGTGCCAGAGGTCAATATCCTTTTAAAGGAACCATTATACAGTATATCTCTGCTTTCAGTAATAGTGGCATTTTAAAATCTTGGCCCTAAAATCAATTGATTTTGTTCCAGCAAAATGGTTCCTTTCATAAGAAACACTTAATGATTTGTTACAGTCTAAAAGTCTAATACCTTCTAGTTGTTTATTAGAGGAGCAATTTAATTGACTCTTACATGAATTGCAGCATTTGGAAGAACGTAAACCTAATAAGCTTCTCTAAGAGCTCGCCATTCCCTAAAAATGGTTTACCTTAAAGAGGAACTCCAGGATTTTAAAAAATTAACCCTTGCAGTGTGGGGAGCTGCAAGGGTTGCAGCTGCCCTAAAGACTAAACAGGAAGTGAGAGGATACATTTCTAATGTTAGGGAGATCTTCTTTTAGACAGCTGTCATGGAAACACGTGTTTACATTAAACGATTTTGCCAATTTTCCTGTTCTGGTGGCACCTCCCATTTTGGTCCTGGTGATATTGGTGATCTTTACAATGAGAGAAAGTCAGTCTCGGTAACGGGGAGAAAGACAGCAATAAAAACCTGACAGTTGTTTGTAACTCTCACCACTCATCTAAATAAAAGATTTTCCCTTTAGATATACTTTAAAGTGAACTTTTGCTTTGGGTACAGGTAAAAGCAACAGGCCCACTTAAAGTAGCATTAAACTCACATACTTTTTTTCATTAATGACTCTAGATAAAACAAACATCCACTGCCCAGCAAATAATTTATTTTAATTTTTGCCCAAGCACTTACAGTCATCATGTTTCTGAACAGCTGGCTCCAACTTTCTAAGCTCCGATTCCCTGAATTTCCTGTCCAGTACAAAATCACAAGGGAGAATGCAGTCTCCAGCAGCTGTTCATCTACTAACTAGGAAAAGGGAGGAAGGAGGAGTGGGGATCTGGGGGAGTGGATTGCCCTGCTGTGCCTGTTTGTTTGTGAAGACAGAGAGACAGAGACAGAGACAAAGACAGAGACAGAGACAGAGACAGAGACAGAGAGAGAGAGAGAGAGAGAGAGAGAGAGATTTTTTTTTTCCACACTATATGTTTTACAGGATTAAAAACAGGAAAGGAATGTTAAAGGTATGTCCTGGATCTCTGCCTTTAAAAAGCTGGAGTTTGAAGCCAAAGAAAGATTGGCTGGTATGTTTTCTTTACGGCTTGAAGGTACAAATGTAAGCTTACAGCCTGAAGACATTTGTGTTCTTTTTCATAATGCTACTTTGTATCTTGTGCCAGTAGAAACAAATCTTCTCTTGGCGTGCACCTGTTTATTGTTTTTTTCTCAAGTATGAACATTTTAGGTATAATTTCAAATAATTTTGTGGATAAATTGTAGACAACTGAACAGAAATGCTATTCTAGCAGCATAATCAAAATGATTCCCTCAGATGTCTCAATTATGTGTAATGTGGAGAAAACATGAGTGAATAAGACTACTGCATGCTGCTGATTGCTGCTAAACAAATCTCTATGCCAATCTGTGAAAATAGACCAAAAGTTTCTGGTTTGCTGGTTATGATATAGGTAGCTTCTTTCCAATCCCTAGCTGCACTGAACCATGCATGTTTGAAAGCCACTGAGGTTTATAGGGTATGATTCTTCTGGAAGTGATCTTGCTCTATGCAGTTGCCTGATTATGGAATATACTCCTGCATGGAAAATACAAGAAATTATTGACCCAGACAGTGATCCTAGAAACTATGGAGTATTATTAGTTAAGGGTCCATTTACCAAAAGGTAGTATTTCAGTTATAGATAATGAGCCCATTTACACATGTTTTATATATCATTAGGAATTGAGCAACAGAATGTCTGTATAATTTTTCCAATGCTGTACCTGAGCTGCCCACCTTTCAAACTACTCCTTCACATTGGCTTGCGCAGCCTAATGCATTAGGGTCTTTACAAATATATACGTGTGTGTATGTGTGTGTATGTGTGTGTGTATATATATATATATATATACACACACAAATATATACACGTGTGTGT
>NW_017306944.1:390743-391145 GCF_000935625.1 Nanorana parkeri | reverse complement strand
TACATACACACACACATGTGTATATATACACCAGCAAAATATATACGTGTGTATACACACACACACACACACACACGTATATATTTGTAAACACCCTAATGCATTAGGCTGCGCAAGCCAATGTGAAGGAGTAGTTTGAAAAGGTGGGCAACTCAGGTACAGCATTGGAAAAATTATAGGTGTTTACAAATATATACACACGTGTGTATATATTTGTAAACACCCTATATAGATATACCGTATTTGCCGGCGTACAAGACGACTCGGCGTATAAGACGACCCCCCACTTTTTGTGTTAAAATATAGGTTTTGGGCTATACTCGTCGTATAAGATGAGTATAGCCCAAAATAATGTTTAAATGCACCCACTAACCTCCATGGCGTTATTGCCGAGTGTGGCTC
>NW_017306944.1:366465-390708 GCF_000935625.1 Nanorana parkeri | reverse complement strand
ACGAAGATATATATATATATATATATATATATACACACACACACACAGTATATACACATACATACATACATACATACATACATACACAGACCTAAGGCATCTCGGATTCCCATCTCTTCAACTGTCTCTTACCTCTTCCAGCAGGGGTGCAGTAATGAAGCAGGGAGCCCGACTTCCTGATTAGATGGAAGCCTGGGAAGCTGCGCTCCTTTGCAGCTTCCAAGGTACTGAGGCCTGCTGCTGTTATGCGAGGAATGTAAGTGGCAAATGCTGCTGCATTTTGTATTAATGAGTCGGGCCACAGAGAGATCTTTGTGATATCCACCAGCTCAGTGGCTAAAAACATGGTCCCTGCTGTTGTGGTTTTGGTGTTGTGCTCGGGGTAATTAGGGTGTGCCCACACATATGCTCCTTCAACAAATCCCCCTCTTGTTTAATTCTACATAATACACACTAAATTAGAAAATCTACAAAAATGTGCCCTCTCTTCATTATTGTAGGTGCAGGTGTATAGACCTGGGACAAAGTCACCTTTAGAGTTCCTGAAGTACGTTTCAACTTGAATTTGGTGATGTTAAAAACAGATTATAATAGAAATGCGGCATGGCACATTAAACAAACTGCTAGTAGGCTTCAATGACTTTCAAGTAGTGCTGAGGTTTTCAGTAAGCCAATTGAAATTAGCTAGCAGCTTCTTTAAAGTGGCAGGGACCACTCCCATTACATACTGTATATGTTGTAACATTCCCAAACTGAACAAGCTCAAAGTTGCTCTAAAAGCATAATGAAAACTGTTCAATGCTGTATGAGAGCTTTCCAAATGCTTTGTGAAAACATACTGTACACATTGCTCTTATACAAGCCAACGAACATGTCTACAAGACCCTGAAGGCTTTTTGTACATATGTGGTATATGTAAGTAACATGAAACTAAATAATGTTTACAGAAGTCCTTATTTTAACAAGACCTTTAAGAGACACTGTCACCTTGCCATGCCATGCAAAGTGACAATTGACAGTGGCTCTGCAAAGGGCCCCCACTGATTCCAATATATTATTACTATTAATATTGTTATTATAATTATATGTTTATATAGTTCACAAAGACCGTAGTGATTCAAGACAGGAGGGTTAGTTAGGCCCTGCTCATGAGACCTTACAAATCTAAAAGGCAGAGGCAAGTGATACAAAAGGTAGTACCTGTGTGGGGATTAGTTACATAGTTAGTTAAGTTGAAAAAAGACACATGTCCATCAAGTACAACCTAAGTTGTTGAAAAAGCTAAATCTTAGTTAGGTGCAGGGCAGATAGGCTTTCCTAAAGATGTGAGTTTTCAGAGATTGTCTAAAGGCTTACAGAGCATGAGATAGTCGTACAGATTGTGGTAGTAAGTTCCAGAGGTAGAAGTGACTTCAGAAATGTCCTGGAGGCAAGCACGGTGAGGAGTTGACAGGGGCGCTAAAGAGCAGGAGGTCTGGAGAGGAGTGAAGAGGATGGCTTGGGTGATTTTTTGAGGTGAGACTTGTGTTATAGCTAGGGTCAAAGTTATTGATAGCTTTGTATGTTCTTGTTAATATTCAATATTTTATTTTTTGGGCATTCCAGACGAAACCAGTGGAGGGATTGGCAGAGGGTAGTTGCAGACATTAAGTGGTCAGTCAGGTAAATGAGCCCAGCAACTGCATTTATGGTAGACTGAAGAGGAGATTGTGTAGAGGAAGGCCAATGAGGTGGGAGTTGCTATAGTTGTGAGAGATATTAAGTGAGTCCATTAGTAGCTTTGTGGTGTCATTAGTTAAGACGGGGTGTATGTTGGAAATGTTATGGAGGTGAAGGCGGCAAGATTTGGACAGCGATTGGATGTGGTACTGAAAAGAGTCCATGGCTACACCTAGTACAGTGGAATGAGGGAAGGAAGGATAGGTGTGCTATTGCTCTAAATGTAAAATTCAGGGGTGGGGTCACGGGGGGAGAAACTATTATGAGCTCAATTTTTTTAAAGATTGAGTTTTAATAAGTGGCGTGACATTCACACTGATACGTCAGTTAGTAAATTAGTGATGCAGAAGAAGACTGAAGGGGTGAACTGAAATGTGGAGAGATAGATTTGCGTGTCATCAGCATAGATATGGTATTGGAAGCCATGTGACTGATGGGGTCTGATGTTTTAAATATGGGGGTGACCAGTGCTTGTGTTAGAGGGGAGGGGAAGATTCAAGTAGAGAGGGTGAGATTGAAGATGCGATGAAAAGAGTCTAAAATAGGGCAAGAGGGTAACGAGAGTACCTGTGAGGGAATGGGGTCCAGAGGCAGGTGGTGAGGCGGGTGTCAGAAAAAAGTTTAGCAGCCTCTTCTGTAGTGACAGGATCAAAAAGAGGAAAATATTAAATGTGGTGATGGATATAGTATGTTAATTGGGGGCGATAACTAGACAGATAATATCTCATCACAAATTGCACCTATATTACCAGTGCTCCTTTTCCACTCCTTCTTGCAGCCAGCTACAATACCTGAAATGTCCTACTATGAAACAGCATATAACCTCCTCCCCCATTACATTGCTTGGGTCTAGCAGCCAAACGCTAGGTCCAAACACTGTCATATTACCGAGGGTGTCACCATTTTCCAGGGTCATTGGCACCATTTATTTCAGTGTGAGTGGAGCAAAGAGCTCTGGGTATAGTGCTGGTAAGGTAAGTTGAGGTGGGTCAGGTGCCTTGGCTGAGACACTGTCACTTTGCCCTCTGTGGACGAGGTCCACACGTCTCTTTAAATTCGACTAATGAAAACTATAGAAAAGTGGTACACTCCTAGAGGTGAATTTATAACACAATTCTTATTGTTCGGAAAAAGAAATTACATATATCAGATATATTACAAATTACATGAACAAAATTGTATATATACAGTGTATATATATAGCTGGGGAATAGGAAGCGGGTGCAATTGCTCCCTGGGGTGAGCAATCTTGCAAGGTTTAGAGACCAGACCAGTGACTTATCTTCAAACAGTGTTACATTTATTGGTCTGGAACTTATGTCTTTGTTTTACGTTATAAAGTAACATTGATAATAATATGTATAAATTTAAGTTTAATTTATTGTCTATAATTTTTCAACTACCACCATTCTGACCTCAGTTTGTTTTGTTAAGCAAACCACACTATTATTTTTCATTTATCAAATAAATTAGAACAATACCTTCTCCAATTTTCAATTACAAACTAAATTGGCACAGACCACACAGCCTCTGTATGTCTGGGTTAGCTTTTAGGTCACCCACAGTGTTAACAGACAGCAATATTGCTAGAAACTGTAAAATACTTGCTATAAAACTGAGGGACAGGGAAAAAAATAAACGTAAAGTTAGACTTGTAACATACATATTAACCTTTTAAACTCTATAAAAACATTAAGGTCACATCCTAATTCTGGAGTAAAATGTTTTCATGCTGTGTAATCTCAGCACAAAAAACAAACTTACTATCATTAGAGACAGAATACTGAATTTAGAAGCATTCAATCTTCATTTATTAGTTATAACGGGCCATTAATAGAGAGAATTGGAGAAGCATAGCTTTGTACTGCACACAAGTGTTCTTAAGTACCGTTCACTTTAACCTAATTAAAGAAGAAAAAATGTTCACAGTCTTTACTCGGTATGTCACAATTGTACACTCCAGGTTTTATTGCATAGAAGAAACATGAAAAGTACATTCATGTTAAAGGAAACCTTTTATGAGAGAAACACGTAGCCTGCAATTTTTGGCGCACAAGAAGTATAAATAGAAAAACAGAAGCATTTGGTGCAAACCAGGATTTACAGAAGTTGTAAAGGTATAGGTTTATAGATTACAAAAACTTAAAGGTACAGTGTAAATCTTTAAGTTTTGGCTGAACAGGAATAAGGAATAAAGTTAGTGAGCACACTGCACGATATCCAAATAAACATTTTCTTGGTGTATGGAATTTCTCCTGTTTTAAAGTAAATCTTAACTAAGATAAATACAAATGCTGGTATTTTTTTTACCTTTGAGGGTTTTAGTTGCCTTCCTGTCATGGTGACCCTCTGGCTTCAGGACTTTTAGTAACTAAATCAGAACAAATATTCTTCCTGGTGCCGAAGCTAGCCGAAGGATCGGCCGAAGCTATGGCCAGATCCTTCGGCAGCTTTGTGAATAGACCCCAAAGTTTTCACTTTTTGCTGACCTTCCTGATCCAGGGCAGTGACTCAGAAAGTACTGAAGCCAGAGGTTCAGCATAATAGTCAAGAAACATATATTTAGAGTAAGATCAATAATCGTAGTCTAGGGGTTCATCTCAGGAAAGGTTTACTTTAAAGGTCACTTAAACCTGACCTTGCAGTATGATGCAAGATCCACTGGTACTGTTTGGGTCCCTCTACAAAAAATCACCTGAACATAGCAGTTCCAGAAAATACCTGGAAAGAAAAATGTTTTACCAATCTACTTATCACATCTTATGCATTACTGAAACATGACATCACTGTCCTTCCAGTAAGATTCCTAAATGGAAAATAGGTGGAATCAGTCCATGCAAGAGGGTCTTCTCATGAGATTTGGGCTGCTATGTATTCTCCAGTATCTAGTCGGTATGAGAATGACGCCATCCTTACCTAGGCATCACAGAGAAAAGATGGAGCTGAGGCAAGAATTAATCTAACTTTTTTCAGGTACTATTTGGACATGCTATCTACTAGTGATTTATTCAGGGGGAAGGGTCCTGAATATTATAAGCCAACTATTTTACTTTTTTATAGCTATACACTAATCTTTGAAATTGTTCACTGATTGCTGTATTTCTGGCATGTGAATTAAACACATTTCCACACTGAATGACAAGATGGGTAACACAAAGTTCTTAGGTATGTGAGCAGGGAATTGACCCAAGATGCAGTAAAGCTACAAGGGGTGTATTTAGGATTTTTTTCACACAAGATTCACACAGCATAAACCCAAGATTGACAAATTATTATAATTGGATTCAACGGGGAAGATACGGGATCTGCATAATGGGTGAATGTTATTTGAATCTTTTGTAGAAACTTATAAATAGAACCCTCAGACTGCTTGTTCACAAGGCTTAACAGTAAAGGGTTTATTTACAAACTATGTGCCGGGCTGTTTGCTCTGTGATGATCTGTGAACATTTGTTCTGTGCAAATATATGCCAAAATAAACATTCTTTACAGGGTTATTCACTAAGCTGCCAAAGGCATCCTAGTGAATAACCGAGTCGAAGTGAACAGAGTCGAACGACAGTCGGCTATTCACTCCGGCTCAGTACGGCTTATTTCAGCCATACATCGAAGCTTTGGCAGCTCACTGCCATTCGCCCCTATTCCCATAGGGGCCAAACGGCAGTGAGTGAATAGCTGAGCGCCATTCGACTCGGCTGTTCTGCTCGGTACCTCCGAGGTACTGAGCAGAAAAGAAAATCAGTGAGAATAGTAGAAAAAAAAAGGTTGAAAAAATATTTTACAAATGTAAACAAATAGTAAAATTAAAAAATAAAGAAAGATATTTATCCGCCCAACTGTTCCCTATTGGCTGGAACCTGCTAGAGTCTTCTAGCAGGTCTCGGCCAATGAATAACAACTGGGCGGACGTCACGGCCGCCCCCGCCCAGTTGTTATTATTTAATGACAGTTCAGCATCCCCAGGTCATTTGGGGACCCTGATCTGTCACTGCAACTTTGGCTGGCCATTCGCCCCACTTCGGCTGTCACTTCGGATCAGTCGAACCAAAGCTTATGCTTTCAGCTCGGCTGAGCCGCCTGGCCGCCTTCAGCTGCTGTGTAGACTATTGTGAATTGCCCGTACAGCAGCCCTTCGGTTCGACTGAACCAAAGGGCTCTGGCAGCCGAAGAGAGCCGAAGGATCAGCCGAAGCTATGGCTGTATCCTTCGGCTCAATAGTGATATTGCATTTAAAAAAAATAAAAACACATTCCCTTATAAAGAAACAACTAACAAACGTTTGTTATGGCATATATCCACACAGAATGAATGTTCACATATATTCACAGGGCGAATGGCCCTGCAAATAGTTTATAATAGACCTCTTGGTGTTCCAAGCGAACCATAATACTAACAATAAGGCAATTTTAGGCACTAGGGCCTGCTGCACTATTACTATGCCTGGATTAAAAACAAACAAATACTTGTGACTGCGTTGTGTCTTCTCCAAGCATTTGCATTCTTCTCAGTTTTGGCTGGAATGTATATTTAAAAGGACAGTCACAATGGAAAAGCAGACAAAATTGCAGCAGGTCAGGCTGCAGGGAATTCAAACATAATTGTGTGTGTATATGTACACATGAAATGATGAAAGGAATGGTGTAAGTTAGTTTTCTTTTGTATAAACACATGTCTGAAACCAGAAAGGATTTTAATTAAAACAGATATACTTTTATCAGCATCAGGCAGCTAAATATTTCTTTTAAGATTGTTTAAGTTTATTATTTGTAGAAGAGGGCAAACAGAGATTTCCTTTCAAATTCTGCACATGTGTCAAAGTAATAGATGCTACACATTACACGTGCTGATCAACCTATTATAAATGATGCAGTGACTGAAAGATAAAATCCAGAGAGAAAACAGTACAGCTTAGTAAGGAATGAAAACACTGCAGAGTGACTCTAATAAAACCAAACAATTTTCTGGGCCATTTACAAGCTGTGCCATCCCCCCATCCAGCAAGCAGGAACACCAATTCATGCACTTTTCCATTTACATAAATTGGAAGTGCAGCTTTCAGCACCAGCTATAAGGTATGCTGATTAGTTAAAAGCAGCATGGCTTGGTGCTAGCGTTGTTCTGTTACAGCTGCCATATGTGTTAAAAGCCTGGATTTGAAGACCTGGCATTCTATACCTGAAATGGATTATGACTGGGTTGGTTTATAATTAACTACTAAATAAATATTTCCATGGCTCAACATTAAAAATACTTGATACCTTGCAGTTTGTGTTCTGAAAGATAACTGTAATGTAGGATACAAACCAGGCTTGATAACCATGACAACACCATACATTACCACAATAGCAGCCATGTTTCTGGTATGCTGAGCCTGATAGTCGGGTGTCCCCAGGCAATGTGGCAGGTACAAAACTAGTTAGTAGACAAACCATCTTTAGTTAAACCAAAATAAACAACATAATGCCAAAATAATTCATGGTAGTAGACCTAGAAACCATGCAAAAAATCCACTATGTGGTACACAGGTTGGATGGATTTAAGTAAGGTAATAACAATAAATGAGACCAGTCCAAAAATATGCCAGACGAAATAGCATACATGAGCAGGTAAATTATACCATAGGCAAGGTTTTAATGCAGGATACACATCTTATAATCTGACTGTACAATCTGTGAAATGCTGTTTTAGATTTAGCAACAATTATGTAGTGCAAGGACTTACCTGGTTGAATACAAATTGAATTTATTGTATGATTCAAAGCTTAAATTGTGTACCCCTTTATGGGACCATTGGCCTATCAGAATTTTCTAACATTGAGTATACCTGCTTTTAAGTGTCTACCTGCACCAAGGCACATGAGTGGAAACTGTGAAGCAGTTATTCATAGAAGAAGATGAAGCTGGGGAAGCTACTGGTCTTGCATCAACATTTGGTAAAATGGACCTAGAAGTAGCCATCAGCAGGAAAAGTGTCAGGAAGTCCAGCAAGAGGGTGTGTAGATGGGGACCTCTGGACCACTGGATGACTATTAGTCTCCTAGATAAACAATTTCACAACTTCAATATAACGATAATATTTGAATGGTTTATGAGGGTGAGTGGCTAGGAATCTGTTTTCTAGTTCAGCCATGAAGAAATTGGCATATTGTGGTGACATTTTTTTCCCCATAGCAGTCCCAGTCATTTGTAAATAGATGTTGTCATTATATATATATGTACAGTACATAGGAGGGGGTAACAAAAAGTAATTTATGTTGTTTCATATCTGCTGTTCATCTAAACCTATAATAAAATGCCTGATATATTTCATATATATAGAACTCAGTCGCATGCTTCTGTTTTTTAAATTGTAGCAGGTGTAGTCATGGATAAGAGTTTGAAACAAAGAGCAGTAATTAAGTTTCATTGAGGGTCATTCAGCTGTTGAGATCCATACAAGCCTGCAGAATATGTATGGTGATGTAGTAATTGATGTGAGCAATATTAGGTGTTGGGCAAAGAAGTTTAAAAATTGAGAAACTGAAATTGCTGGCAAAGCATTGGATGGCACAATTCAAGCTCAAGATTTTGACAACCATGTTCTGGGATGACTATGGGCCTTTTAGATAAAGAGAAAACCACAGTTAAACTTTTTTTCCAAACTGGATTAGAGGCCTGGGTTAAATGATGGCACAAATACATCGAACATGATGGGGACTATGTGGAGGGGTAGTTTTGAGTAGAGAAATTTACAAGCTACCTGTTTATATGTTCATTGCTTCTATCTCTGCATAATTAAACATTCTATTTGTGCATGCATACATGCTTGAAAATGTATATTGTTTTTTCTTTATCCATATTTAATAAGCTATAAACTTGGTGGTTAGCACTTCTGCCTTGCAGCACTGGGGTCCTCAGTGTTTTAATCCTGACCTGGATACCACCTGCTTTGAGTTTCCATGTTCACCCTGTGCTTGCTTGGGTTTCTTCCCACGCTCCAAAAATATTTCTCGCGGGTTAGTTGGCTTATGTCGAAAATTGGCCTTAGTATGATGTTCTACTGAGCATACCCAAAATGGCTGCCTCACCTCCTATCTGGCTCAACACCAGTTTGATAAGTGTTTTGAGTCCCCAGAGAGAATAATAATTACAATTTTTTTGTGCGGAAGGACACTGAATAAAGGGTACAATCTGGGAGTCTGTTTTAAAAGTTAATCATAATGATGATGATACATATTATTGTTGTTGCTCAGGGCCAGACTGGCCATAGGGCAAACCGGGCACTTGCCCGGTGGGCCGGGCCGGACACAATTAACCTGATTGTGTTCGGGCCGGTCCGCTAAGCCCGATGGCCGCATCTGTGCAGAGCAGTGTCTACTGTGTAGACACTAGAGGGCGCTGGTGGTGGAGGCCAGAGAAACACCTCCTCCCCCAGCTCTCTCTACTCTGTGGGCTTAGCAGCCTGAGACCCTGCAGAGCCCACCACAGACCTTGCAGAGCCCACATGAGATCACAGTCGAGTGGGGTAAATTTAGTGGGAGGGGCGCTCGAGATCATGTTTTGCAGGGATTTTTAGTTCTCTATAGCTGATGGTATTCTGCATTAGAGTGTAAGCTCTTCTGTACAAAGACTGATGTGATTGGCTCAGTGTTCTCTGTACAGCACTGCGGTATATGTCAGAGCTTTATAAATGTATAATAATAGTGTGTGACTGTGTGGGGGACATTAGAGTGTAAGCTACTTTAGTGCAGAGAATGCCAGGGGGGTTGGGGGGCCAGTGAGATCCGATTCTCTATAGTAATATGTCTGTGAAGGTTCATTCATCTAGGTCACACGGTATATCTGTAAAAAATAAGTCAAGGCAACTGGACTTTCTGTATTTTTCTTGAAGAGGTTTCACTGGCCATCCAACCAGCTTTCTCAATTCAGAAATTTCTGAATTAAGAAAGCTGGTCGGATGACCAGTGAAACGTCTTCAAGAAAAATACAGCAAGTCCAGTTGCCTTGACTTATTTTTTACAGATATTCTCTATAGCAAGCTTCCTATATTGTTGCAAGGTTTGTGTATTGGTTGTAGCAAGGCTTGTGTGTCAGCTGTAGCTCTCCGGTACTTACTAGTGGCCGGCCCTGCCCCTCGATTGCGCTTCTGTGTTTGGCTCTGCCCCCTGTTGTGAGTGGTGGGGTCTGTTGGTGGTCACGTGATTAGGCTGCTCAGTCTAAAATGCCCAGGCCTATTTTTAGTCCCAGTCCGGCCCTGTTGTTGCTTACTGTATTATTATAAGTAGTAGTAGTAGTAGTAGTAGGTAGCAGCAACCACTTCTTACCTCGTTTTGTAGTGCATCAAAACAGTAAAGGCTAACCAAGTATTGCCCTTCAATTCAACTCAGTCAGCCAATAAAAGATTCACCTTCCCTTTGAGTTTATTTTAGTAACTGAAAGGTATTTTTTTCCCAAAAGTGAACAGTTTCAAGTTTGTTTATAGTATTTTAGGGCCACAGACTGTTATCCCACATGGACTTGCTCTGGGTACCTGAATTCTACATAAATAAATCAAACTAGCTGAGTTAATCAGAAGCAATTATGTACTGATTAGTTTACACTATTTGCATTATACCACCGATTACACACATGGTATACATGTAGAGTAAAATCTGATCACTAGACTTGAAAATGATATAGACTTTGGTTACTGAAAACGTCCATACTTGACATTTAAACAAACAATACATTTTCTATCCACTGAATAATAGGTAGTTGGGTAGAAAACAAATGTGGAAGTTAAAAATTCTGCTGATTTAATAACACATTGTAGAATGTAAACTGCACTGCAGCACACCCAGTTTGGTCAATATTTCCTTGCTTATACATTTACAGAATTAAGACTTCCCTTGGAAATAATGTAAAAGAACCAACACTATTGTTTGTAGATAACATGGGAACTATTGTTTGTAGATAACATGGCAATTGTATTATATTATATCCAGATTTTGAAGTTATGCTCACTGATGCAATGTTTATATTGCTACTTAAAGACTGGTAGGACACAAGTGGCATTACCCAATTTAGTCACAATATATCATGTGTGCCTGCTAATAACAACCAATTAGACTTTCATTGTAAAGATCAGGAGTCTGGGAGAAATAAAGCTAACAGAAAAAAATCAATTCTATCATGATTCTTCATTTGGTGTCTATTAGAAAGTGAAGAAGTAACAATTTTCAATTATCTCAATTTGATAACCAATTCATGTTGTTTTTCAATCTGTAAAAGATCCTCCATCCTGAGAATGTGGGGGTGATTTACTAACCTAAACACACGCACGCACCAGGTGCATGTGCATTTTTACACAGCAAAACGTATTTACCAACCAAACACGAGCAACGTGTCACATTTTCACGCCGTTATGGCGTGTTTTTATGTATTTACATATGTGCGCATCATGTAGCATGCGCCATAGGCTACACGCCGCTCTAATAGCGGCATGCAAGTCTCTAAAAGCATATTTCCACTAATGCCATATATGGAACAATCATGCACATGATGCATATATAATGCTGCTTCACAGTTTAGACAAAAATGGTTAGCTCATGCATTTACATTCCTGCATTTATCAACGCAAGCAACACAACGTAGAGCTAATTTACACAACATCACCTTGCAATTCATGCAGGGCTTTGCACAACACACCTGCTGGGTGTGTACACACTACAAAGGTGTCTATATTCCACCAATAGATCATGCTGGGAGGGAACACACTACAGAGGTGTATACTTGTTCGTGGCGTGTTTATAAGGTTAGTAAATCAACCCCTTAGTCTCACAATCTCTCAAATGCTAAGTATTAATGTCCAATGCCATCTAAGCTAATGCAGAGGTTAAGACATTGCAAGATCTCAACCTCCACATTAGGTGATCCTGTGCTGCTGAAGTCATAATTGATTCATCATCGGGTCTGATTTGAAAAATGTTCCGGAGGGCTTGGCAGCGAAAGGGTTAAATAAACAGGAGGTAAAGACATGTACTGCATCTGAAATTACTGCTAAGGGAGAACATCACTGTGAACTGTTAAAGTATACCTCCCAGCTTACTCAATTGTGAAGTAGGGACACTTTACCATGCCTCCAGTAACATGAACCATGGGGAATAATGCCCAAAAATGAGCGGCTTACCTAAAATTGATTTTTTTTCATCACTGCTTTTGCCTTCTTTTAATTTTTTGAAATAACACATTGAATCATTTTATGGTTGGATAAAAGGTTTAGTGCAGTAAAACAGTTTAGTAACTTTGTTATAGAGATCTGTACATCAGGCCAAAAGAGAAGCAACTGAGGAAGAAAGGACAGAGGGATTTGGTTCCAAAAGAAGACAATCACTCCAAATAAGGGATAGCTAGGAGCTACGGTTACATTTATGATTTAAACTTTGTAGCAAAAACTTTTCCTGCACATCTTCATGATGTTTCCAGTGTTTTAATACACTTTTTGTTCAAATAGGATGAGGAACTTATGCAAACAACATACATACAAATAATGTATTTACTTTATGCACATACTTTTTTTTCTCTTGTGCGCTGCAGACACATATTTGTATTTTCACTGGCAATAAATAGCAATATGTATTTAGTATCTGCTGCATCTAAGTTACTATATATGCCTAAAGTCTGAAACATGTCTGGAAACAGATCAATGTGAGTAATGTCTGTCTCCAAGTAATTTAATATATTTTACAAGTTAGGTGCTGGATCAGAAACACATCCTGCAAGCCTTTTCTTCTGTATTAGAAATGCTGAATAACCTCTAGCGAGTAAGAGAAATACAAACAGGTGTGTATTTATTGTATTCAGCATTGAGCATGATAAAAAGAGTTTTCCATTCATCCTGCTGTTTATTGGATTTCCATTCCATTGTCAAAAAGGATATTTAACATTACTACTGTTACTTAGATCTAATGAAGTCTTAATCACAATTTCAGTCACTTTGAAGACAATGGAACCAGGGGCGTATCTGTCGCGAGGCAAACAAGGCGTTTGCCTCGGGCGGCAGGTTCCGGTACTTTGTGGCCGGCAGCCAGCTCACAAGTCAGGTACGCGGTCATTATCTTTAGGTGCAGTTAGGGATTTCTGCGTCAGGAACTTGCATTTTCCTGCAGCAGAAATCCCTAAATTGGCGTTTACAAGTGGCAGCTGTCACCTAAGTTAATGATCAGCAGTTGCATGTAAACGCCTGCACACAGCATGTAATACGTGATATTATTACATTCGGTTAGGAATCAATAACTCTCCCTGGACGCAATGATTGTGCATTCAGGGAGAGTGTTTTCTAACCGCATGTAATCATATCACATTCCATTACATGTGGTGTGCAGGCGTTTACATGGAGCTGCTGTCACCTGATCATTAACTTGGATAGGTGACAGCTGCCACTTGTAAACGCCAGATTAAGGATTCCTGATGCAGTAAAACGCAAGTTTCTGATGCAGGAATCCCTAATCGCACCTAAACCTACAGATATGAATAGGAACTTATTGTGAGTGTATATTAGTGTCTGTAGTACCAAAACGGATATTGTTATATTTTCTTTTAAAGTATGAATGGCTTTGCATGATCTGGGGTGAGCTCTGCAAGGTCTATGGTGGACTGCAGGGTCTCAGGGGGGCTGTGCAGGATCTATGAAGGGCTCAGCCGGGTCTCAGGGGGGCTTTGCAGCTATGGGGGGGGGGGCCCGAGTTTTGTCTTGCCTAGGGCAGCCCCAAACCTAAATACACCACTGAATGGAACATGTCTGACATCATGCCAGAGAGAATCGTGTATGCGGGCATCAATTTTGTAGCCTGTTACAGTGGCACAAATTGATATGTAATAGGTACTATAAACAGGCCTTTGTATACAAACAATACTGCTGTGTAATTTTAGGGACAGGAACTCAGCAGGATTGCTTCCTTGTGTATTTCTCTATGCACTGCATGGAAAGAACATCATTTTTGTGTCTACTCAAACAGAACAAACGTTCAGAAAGATTTAGGCTGGGTTCACACCATTTTCCGGACCAGGTCTGGAACATAGTGCATTGCGTTTTTGCCGCGCTTTTACAGCGATTTTGCCGCGATTGGAAAACATTTTGTTTTAGCTTAACCAGTTGACATCCGCGGTGTTAAACCCCCTTCCCATCCAGGCCATTTTTCAGTATTCAGCCCTGCGATACTTTGACTGACATTTATTCTAATTTTTTTCTTCAACCCTTATATATATTTTCATTTTTATTTTTATATATTTTTTGAGCTTTTCTCGTTAGCTCACATCACGGATTGATTGATTGATTTTTTTCGAAAGACGTGTGTTACTCAATACCAACACCAATACATTTTTGATTGACGTATTTGATCCACTGATTTTTTCGTTTTTTCAATTTTTTTCATTGTTTTTTATTTTATTTGTTATTTGCACGATATCACGCACCTATGAGATATTTTAATATTTTTAGTGTTTAAGATAATTCTAATATTTTTAGTGTTTGGTTTACATGTTTTAGCCAATGTTACACGTTCATATCTGTATTCTTTCACTTTGTGGTTTGCATATCCTGTCACATTGATTAATTCACCCTTGGACTCTACGGGGGAATATAGTTTATAGGAGGTTCATGGTTACACATTAGCACTCAATTCCCTGGTTTTTATTCATATATTTGTATTCATATATTTATAATATATTAATTTTTTTACCTTTAGCGCTGTGACAACACCCACACCTGGAACAGACTACGCTGGTGGGGACAGAGGCCAGAAATAGCATAGGGATACATTGGGATGGATTTTGGGTCCGGAAACAGTCTGTTCTGGTCTGGAGGTATTCTGGATGTGGTGTGAATGGACCCTCATAGGGTGAATGGCTCTGTGAATTGGTTATAAATAGACTCCAAAGTGTTGCTTGCAGGATCTCAAGATAAGAAACTTTGCAACAGATTCACAAAGAGCACAAGTAAGAGACACATCTTTGACATGGGAATGCAGTAATGGGATATGAGAAAGAAAATTTACATACACTATAAGAAAACTGTATTCAGTGACACATGTCCAAACACTGAATTATAGAATGGGTTCACACACTGTTTAATCATTTCTAAATCACTGAACATTTATACTATAATGTGTTATCAGATCTTGCTGACTTCAGTGGATGCATACTTATGCTGGGCCATTGACCAGGGAACTAGCATTTTCATGATGAAGTCAGCACTTTACACAGCAGCCGTGACTGAATCAGAATGATAACGCTCTTTCTCCTAGCCAGAATGCTGATATGGGCTATGCTTATATTGAGTACTGACCTTAGTTCTACAAAAATACATTTTATAATTTGAAATGAATATATATATATCAATTAAAAGGGGTTTTTATATTTATTTTATTTATTTATTACAATTTTACACAGTGCTTTACATAATTGCATATTCACATTGCCCTCAAAGAATGTACATTTAAAGGTCCCTATCTCAAATGTGTACATACGAGGGCCAATATAGACAGGAGCCAATTAACCTACCAGCATGCCTTTGGAGTGCGGTTAGAAACCGGAGTACCTGGAGGAAACTCACGCAAGCACAGGGAGAGCATGCAAACTTCTGACTGATGTTCATCTTTAACAGTTGTATTTTACTGTGGTTTGCAATGCTGTAATGGTATTGCACTTTAACCCTTTCGCTGCCAAGGACGTACGGCATACGGAGCTACAAAAGTGCTTCCAGCTGGCCAGCTCAGTATGCCGTACGGACCTGGCATTTACAGTTCTACTATAAGCTGATGGTCGCTTTAGCGACCATCAGCTTATAGTAGAACTGTTCAGCAGACTGTCTCCTTTAAATTAATAGCTGTCATCAGCGGCTCACAAGCCGCTGATGACCGCTATTTTCAAAAATACCGGGCGCCGGCCCCGTGGGGTCTTTTACAAACGCTAGCAACGCAGCAGTTGAAAATCAAATCAATAGGAAAAAATTGCAGAAAATTCAAAAATGGCTTGGCCAGCTGATTTGAAAAATGTTCCGGAGGGCTTGGCAGCGAAAGGGTTAAAAGTTAAAACTTTTTTTGAAACATTTCTTAAAGTTATATAAAGAAAAATGAAGCTGACCTCCTGTTCAAAAATATAATCAGAGAATGTTACTACCTGGGACTATAAAATCTAAATTGGCCTAAAATGCAGCCAAATTGGAATAGGTTGCACAGCCAATTTATAAGAAGGTCAAAAGTTTCCTTTTCAGTGCTCCGTGGAAATATACAGATTAAAAAGTAGCTGCTTACATGAAGCAACAATTTTGTTTCAGCAATGCCAGTCATTTAAAATAGACATAAACAAACCCTTTCAATTTCAACAGTAAAAATAATCAGACCAATCAAAATTAAATTTGCTCCTGATTTGGGCAAATCCAATTTGAAACTTGCCCCATTGGCGAATATTCTACCTGTAAATCAATAGAGAATATTCATCCTGCAAGATAAAGGTTTATGGTGGTTTTATTGGTGTATGTGTTTGTTTAGGGGGTCGGAATTCTAGTGCTTGCTAAGGCTGAAAAATGGGCAGGAGAGGGTCTGTATGGCATATCTGCAGCACTTTAAGCCTTGAGGAATTATCAGTTGTTTATGGAGTAGTAGAGATAAGCCATGGCCACCATCTGATCTAGCTACAATAAACAACTAAAACCTTTCTAGAGTGCGTAAAGTGCGTCTTTCCAAGACAGAGCAGCACGCTAAGTCAGAAATCCAGTTTACAAGGAAAACACTACAACCTTTCCATTGGAATTCACAAAGTGGGTTATACCAAGATGTAGCAGAAAGTGGGTACTGCAGTGCACAACAAAACTGACACCCTTCTAGGGGATCTCACAAAATGAATATTGGATCATAGTAGGAGTGAGCCAGAAGTCAGGACTAAAACCCAATTATATGAAAGCTTTCCTTTAAAAAAAATGCTAGTCATTGTGCCAACATGCTAAATAGCAGCCCGATCTAGGGGATTACTACAATTAACTACAAATAATTAGGCCCTATAGGAAAATTTTCATGTCCACCCCCTCCACGGTGCACACCATTGGCAGTACCCCAAAAACAATTTCATTTTTGCCAAGCTGCATACACATTGATCAGTCACTGAGCCAGAGATAAGCAGAGAGTCAAGAGGGACCAGTCTCCTCAACAGAAAGTACAGGTACTTCCCCTCTTTGGAGGCTACATTTATGAAAGAATGGCAGTAGAATATTTAGATATACATAAATAGAAACTGATTTTAGCAAAAGGTAAGCTATTTACTGAATTTATGTGAAATTTAATTTGTCCCTGGAGATCAGCTATAGGTCCTGTGTCAACAGACATTAACCACTTGCTGTCCGGAGCAATTTCTTACTATTTGCATGCACATGATAAAATCAGAATGTTTGGCTAGAAAACAGCTTCAAACCCCCAAACAATTATATATTTTCTGAAAGCAGAGACCCTGTAGAATAAAAAGATGCTAGTTGCATTTTTTTATGTTGCACGGTATTTGCGCAAATGTTTATCAATTTTAGTGCACAGAAACAGAATATAATACCCAGTTTTTTGGTATCTGAATTGGGGCTGACACTGTCCTTCCTTCTGGAGGGTGGCTAATTTTGTTCCCCATGGCCCCTGTGCATATTGTAAAGTTGCCACCGCTTCAAGCTCGCTCCCGTGATAGACTACAATTTCACATTTAGTTTACTAATTTGTATCAAGATTAAAGTCCATCACTGGAGCAAGCTTTGCGTGGTGTCTACTTTAAAACACACCAAGGGACCATGGGGAACAAAAGTAGCCACCCTCCAGAAGGAGGGACAATGTCAGCACCAACTCAGAGATAATTTGAGAATCTGCAGCTGAGTGATACACAAATAAGCTACATTTTTGTTAATAGTTAAGGTACTCGATTACATTTTTAAGATTTAAGTGAGTGAGTTTAGTGTCACTTTAAGCTTTACAGCAGATAGTACTTTCCTTTTTATTTCAGCAGCTCAGCACATTATTCCCCATCCTAGAAGTGACTTGGCAGCCATTCACACTAGTGCATTCTAGTAATGCTTAGTAAAATGCCCATTTTACCACGTTACTCATGGTAATGCATGACACACTATAGTGTGTTGTGGCACCACTCACCAAGTGCTAATGTAAAAAAATATACATATTGCGGCATAATTGTATGAACAGCCATGGAGCTGATTCTTTTGTGAATTGGTTCCCTTATCCCCTTCATCACAGTTCAAGCATAAAGAAAATGTTATAATAAAACACATACAACTCTTTAATATGTAATAATTTGCCGATGCCCCTGACAAAAAAAAACCCTCAAATACATCTGAAAACTTTTTTCTTTCTTTTTAATTATGTATTAGAGCAGTGGTTCTTAACCTTTGTAACCTCAGGACCCACATTTGTCCTTGCTCATTAGGTCGTGACCCAAGTTGCACTGCATGGAACACATGGCATTGCGGTACCGATGCGGGCAATAGAACTGTGGGTGGGAGATGCGTTTGGGTGCCATTTGAATGAATGGCACTGCAATGCACCTCGCACACCGGAACACGTGATCAATGCAGTGTACTAGTATGAATGGGCCCTCAAAAACACTGACAGACACACATAACCACAGACAGACACACACACACACAACCACAGACACACACACACACCAAAAAAATATTTTAAAAAAATCCACCCAGTCTCTTTACCTTACGAGGACTGGAGTGGATCCTCAGCCTGGCGTCCAGTGTGGGCTGATGTGCTGTGATGGAGCTCCATCCATATGTGCATTGCTTGTACAGCTCCATTGCACACCTTGTAGAGGTACCAGGAGCCAGAATGTTACATCACTACAGTCCATGCACCTCTATAGGACACACAAGGGCAAGCAATGCAGTTATGGATGGAGGTCCCTCGCGGCCATAGTCCTAGCCCATCCCACCCCACCTCAAGCTGACACTCGGCACCGGGCAGCATATTTTGAATGGCTGCTTGACGCGAGAACTGACAGTGCTGCGCTAGGGGGAGGCTGAGAAGCCTCTCACCTAGAAAAGTGGAAGGAATACGGGGACCCACTGAACGCAGAGTAGTGACCTACTTTTCGGTCACGACCCACCAGTTAAGAACCAAGATATTTCTAACAGACCATAAAGTGCTTTTATCATTCAACATTTACAGCAAATTAAATTTTTTAACAAAATTCTATGATATTATCTTCCATCTGAGTGTTCAAGAGTCAGCCCTGAAAATTGGGTGAAGGGTATACTGCTATTTATCATAACATAATGTTTAGGACATTTCTAGCCAATAAACAAAAAGTGTATGGGCACCTGATAGAGCCCATGGGCATCTCTTTGTAACTTTACTTTTCACATACTTCCAGTCTGCATCTTGTATCAATAATACGCTTCTTTATTAGCTGACAGAATCAATATCAGAGAACTTCAGGTGATTTGTCTCAATACAGCCAGTATTAGGTCATAGTTTATAACAATGGTTTGTCAGGGACTATTACTGTGTAAGCCTTTTATGGACATAGTTTTATCAAAGTGAGTTCAACTTGGCAGTGAGCTGACCTAAAAAACATAAGGCAATTGTTTTTCTGGCAGTAAGATGACTATCCAGAATCTGGATTTTAAATGTTAGATAGGAAATCTGATTTCCGTGCACTGTACAATAAACTGGTAGTAGCTGGTTGCATGCGTTCATTTAGCAGTTTCCGAACATTGACGCCTATATGTATTTGATTGGATGCTGGCTCTTTTTAACAATACTTTTAAAGCTATGCAGTTGTCTGACAGACAGCACAGCAGAGAATTACATTTATCATAAAAGTAAAAGCCTGAAAGGCGTTAAAGTTTGCATACACATATCTACTACTATGTTTCTCCCATTAGTGGGTAGTTTTAGCAAACCATGGCTTCTGGCTCTGGTGCAGGGGCTCCTGGTGCAAGATGAGGCGTGTATGATCCTACCCATACCCTCACTGTGCCCTTTATTTTTTGTTTTTATTTTTATACACACGCAAAAATTGTTGGTCATTGTGTATGAGCACTTTTAATCTTCTCTGTGAGAAAAAGAAAGTAACAATGAATGTGCACAGCTATAATAGTATGGCATGAACAGTATATTTACACAGTTCTATCTAGTCATTATCTCACAAGCCAAAAAAGTGATTAAGTGTACAGCATTGTGATTTCTTGGCTGCTGGGAATAACATTTATGTTTTCCTTATGCAGCAAGGGAATTGTAAACAGAAATAAAATAATTACTGTAATAGTAAAAATAAAAATCTAGGTCATTGTTCAGATAACTTGTTCTGTATATACGTCAATGATCACAGCTTGTTTAGTCTCATATAATAAACATTGACAACGTAAGAGAGGCCCACAGTTAAATAGTGCATGGGAAAATTCCTGCTGTAATTACCTGTGTGATGGTATGTGCACTTTAAGGGCTTATCTGATAGAGTGCAACAATGTGAAGTAACTGTCCTTTGTACCAGCATGCGATGGAATCAACAAATCTTTCATTTCCTATTCTCACAGGTTCAGAGCCTTCCATCAGCTGTGTTTGTACTGTACAGCAGTAAATAAGGGCATCATTAATAAACGAAGCTAGTAGGTGATGAAACAGTGCTTTTATTTTGCAACCATATTGGGTTTTTAAGTAGTGAAGAGTTTTTGCCTGGAGGTTCCTCACAAATTAGCTTAGATGTGTGCATGTGCACAGATTGGCAAGGGATGTTTCCACTTCAGATGAAAAGTAGGCCTCCTTATTTATGTCATTCAATGTAGAAACATGAAGGGACACCCCCAATCCCCTAAGCAATGGCCTAGTGTTTCAGAGCTAGGTTAACATAATTGTCTAATAATTTCATAATATGTATAGAAATATAATTATTTTAAATAATATATTAATATATTTAATGTATGGTTAACAACTGTGAAATATATGGGATGGATATAGTCAGATTAGATACAAGTATGTCACAATAGATGGTACATTTATAAAGCTACATGGTGGAACTTATATTGGCAGTTATTGGCTAACTTAAAATGTCAGTTCACCCAACAGTGACATTTCAGGTATAGGTAGAGCCTTGGGAGCTGAATGGGCACGTCTTCTGGTTTTGCATATCTCTTAGAAACTATAGTAACAATCTCCTTCCCATTATTCCAGGATGTGGGGTTTTCCCAAAATACCTGTTGCATTCTCCATTATACAACAATAAATAAAAAAACTAACAGGGTTATTCACAAAAGGGTGAAGAGTTTGCAGAAGGCAGGAGAAGTGAACAATCTAGGACAACATAGCTGAACTGGAAAGTGAGCTGAATTGAAGAATTGTTCCAAATCAGCTACTTTGTTCTAGATTGTTCATTTCTCCTGTCTTCTCCAAACTCTTCACCCTTCAGTTAAAGGAGAACTATGAGGTGAGTGCTTTTCCCTCACCTCATAGTTCTAGCCAACCTGTGACAATGAGACTGTCACAGGTCGGCTTAGTAGATCGGGAGGTGAGCGAACACATACCGGCGTTCGCTCACCTCTCGATCCTGTCACGGGTCTCTGCTGTGACAGGGGAGGGGCTGGATTCCCCCCTCCCCGCTCCAATCCGCCAGCGCTGGCTGGCGGAACCACGGGTCGGGTACAGCTGGCTCTGCCTCTAGATAGGCAGAGCCAGCTGCCAGTCACGCAGCTGGGTGGATCCAGAAATAATTGTCGGGATCCGCTTCAGCTGCGGCGTCACAGTATACCGCGAGCAGCAGCTTGCAGTATACTGAGCCTAGGGTGACGGGAGGACGCTAGTTTGGGTCCTCCCGTTACCCTAAGGAGAACTATGGGGAAAAGCCTTAACCACATAGTTCTACTTTAATAACCCTGTTAAAATCTACAGTATAATCTACAGCAGTCTAAAAACTTAACGTGTAGGGCAAGCCAAAAACCTTTGTTTTACTTTAGGCAATGTGGAGAAGGATGAGAACCCATGTTGAGTTTTTACTGTATCCATGTTAGAAAGCTTTTCCCTCTTTTACTATCACAGTGACAACAGTCTCACCAGACAAGTGAGTGAAAATCTGCAACAAGGAAACAGCCAGAAATAAAAAGCCTTCATCTAGTTTTACTTCTGTCTGTGTTGTTGTAGGACAGTTCCCTGTCACTCCTTGTCTGGTAAAACATTGTCAGCAGGACAGGAAGTGAGGAGACATCTCTCTAACGCATCACTGGATAGCAGTAAACACAACAAACCTTTTCTTATTCTCTCCAAATTGTTTTGGCGGACATACACTCTATACACCATCATAGTCTTTAAGACATGTAGGGAACTGTTAGGTGGTTTAATTCTCCAGCATCCACACATATATATATATAACATTTGCTTAGCGTAGCCATGTCTTTAGTTTTATGTAATTAACCATGGGTCATTTTGCAACTATTTGGCTAACAACTGCATAGGAATCATTGGTTACTGGCCTGTAACAGGCACCATTTTCAGATTAACGTTAAGCTTTAAAACTATTAACTGGCCGCAGTTGACCTCATTAGTCATGGTGAAGCTGAACAAGCTGCTTATTTGGCCCACCTACAAGGATAATTAACTTTAATTTTAGTGCAGTTGAAATTTGCAGAGAGGGGTTTGTTTTCCCCATTTTAGTACATCAGGTCAAGCATTTGAAAGCACATTTAACAACAGTGTAAACATTTCTTTTCAACAGTGGATGTTTATGTTGCTGGAACTGACCTGCCATGATGTGAATGATGAATGAAGTGCTCCAGGAAACCATGGGCACAGTGAATGCATGGATAAAATTACTACCTCTTTGAGATTTAATGTTAACATGTTCAGCGCTGCAGGATACAAATCTCTGGCTTCCAACTCACTTCTTATTCATGTTAATCAGCATGTCAATAAGCCAATGCTTTGTCATTGTGCTCACACTTGCATTAGTTCAATAGAATGCTGCGACACAATAAGTGAATTATTCATGTATTGAGGACATAAGTCTTCTCAGCATGCTTTAGCCTGTATGTAAATAGAAACTACAATAGTAGTGTTATTTCATACTCATATTAAGGGAGTGCAATATCAGTTTTCAAGTGAATGTGTGTTGTGGTGGGCTGTAGTACAGATGCATTTTCACCTACTGTATATACACTGAGTGGCCAGATTATTATGACCACCTGACGTTTGTAGGCAAATTAGCTATATAATCAGCTATAATTTTGCTGAAGTGAAGCTGAAGTTGCTAGAGGGCCAGACCATTATAAATTGGGAAGCAGGTTTTTTACCACGACAGTAGAAGTGATTTTTCTTCCTGAAGATATGGTTAAACAACGCGATTTAACAGCCTTTGAACGTGTGATGATTATTGGCGCTCGGAGCCATGGAGCAAATATCAGCAAAACAGCAGAATTTGTTAAATGTTCAAGAGCAGCTGTTGTTAAAGTGTTTAAAGACTGGACTGTCAGCTGAAAATCTGGGTCTGAACGTGCGAATTGTGGCCGTCAGCGACTAGTCAATGTTAGGGCAGAACGGAGAGTGGTAAGACTGGTACAAGACAACAGAAGGGCAACAGTGCAGTGTCAGATTCCTTGCATCACCGTTCAACATCTCGTGGAGTCACGAGGCGGCCCAACGAAGTCATCTTGTGGGGTCATCTCGTGGCCCAACGAAGTACTGATGGGGTGGTCATAATAATCTGGCCACTCAGTGTATGCATAAGGGATACCGTCTTAAAAAAAATGCAATAAACATTTATACCGTGGTTTGCAGTAATTTGTCTTTTTCTGAATGTAACTGCAATGTATAGGTATGAAGCCGGCCTTTTTGTCTTTCATCAGTCAACTAAAGAACTAGAAATCAAATAACATTCTACTTATCTAAGGTATCATTGGTGGAGGGCGATCACGGGCAGCACAAGAGCAAGGAAAGAAACATGATGAGTCTGGACAATAGTATACTTCTATTTTTATTCCTTTTTCACCTTGTAGTAGGTCATGATAAAGGGTGTATCTTTCCATTATACTGTATAAAAGCAATTTGTATTTGTAAACACCAATCTCTATTTTTGTTTGGTATTTTTCTTAAACATTTGAAATGCTTGCAACCTAGTCTAAAACAGGTTGTCTGTGGCCTGATAATTACAGATGCAGATATGATCTATATAATCTTTTCTCAAAGTATAAAGTTGAAGTATACAAATGGAGCTTTAAAGGTAACTGACATTTACAGGGTTGGTTCTTTCATACATTTTGAATTTTGTCTTTAACCTTGCTAAAGTGATATTAACCTCCCTGGCGGTATGATTATGTCAGGAATTTTGTACCAAAAGCGGTACAATTTTTTGCATGGAAATTTGTTGTTTATATTGTAGGCCTGTAATTCTTAGTAAATCTTAGGAATAACTCACCTAAATCTGTCCAAACAAGAGTCCAGTATCCCATGTATGATAAAGTTTGAAACACGAAATTAAAACATTATAATATAATAAATTATTAATAATTATAAGAAATTATAATATAATA
>NW_017306944.1:332656-363905 GCF_000935625.1 Nanorana parkeri | reverse complement strand
AGAGGCAGAGCCAGCTGTACCCGCCCCTCCCCCAGCCATTCCGCCAGTCAGCGCTGGAGGATCGGACAGGGGAGGGGGGAATCCCTGCAGGGAGCCGTGAGTGACAGTCACGGCTCTCTGCAGGCACATGATCGAGAAGTAAGTGAGCGACGGTATGTGTTCGCTCACTTCCCGATCTATTGAGTTGACGTGTGACAGTTTCATTGTCACACGCCGGCTCGAATGATAAGGCTGAGTGATTTTCACTCACCTCATAGTTCTGATTTGAAAAGACAGTGACCTGGATCAAGGCATAGGATGCCAACACCCCTGAAAGTGGTATATCAAAAAATCAGAAAAGTTGGGGTTTTTTAGGCAGCCGACTGACAACTTGCACACCAAGAATTTTTGAAAAAATATATTTTAATTGATTAAAAAGCAAATAGAATTGATAAAATTGACAACATGATTCCCCTGTGAGCTCACTCCACATTGCTTAAATTCATTCATATACAGAGGACAATCAGAATTCTTGTGCAATTGACATCTGTATATGAATGAATTTAATCAATGTGGAGTGAGCTCACAGGGGAATCATGTTGTCAATTTTATCAATTCTATTTGCTTTTTAATCAATTAAAATATATTTTTTAAACAATTCTTGGTGTGCAAGTTGTCAGTCGGCTGCCTAAAAAACCCCAACTTTTCTGATTTTTTGATATACCACTTTCAGGGGTGTTGGCATCCTATGCCTTGATCCAGGTCACTGTCTTTTCAAATCAGAACTATGAGGTGAGTGAAAATCACTCAGCCTTATCATTCGAGCCGGCGTGTGACAATGAAACTGTCACACGTCAACTCAATAGATCGGGAAGTGAGCGAACACATACCGTCGCTCACTTACTTCTCGATCATGTGCCTGCAGAGAGCCGTGACTGTCACTCACGGCTCCCTGCAGGGATTCCCCCCTCCCCTGTCCGATCCTCCAGCGCTGACTGGCGGAATGGCTGGGGGAGGGGCGGGTACAGCTGGCTCTGCCTCTGGATAGGCAGTGCCAGCTGTCACTCACGCAGCTGGGTGGATCCAGACAGTATTGTCGGGATCCATCCCGGCTGCGGCGTCTCAGTATATAGCGAGCTGTAGCTCGTGGTATACTGAGCTTTGGGTGACGAGAGGACGCTAGTTTGTATCCTCCTGTTACCCTTAGGAGAACTATGGGGAAAAGCACTGACCCCATAGTTCTGTTTTAAAGTCAAAATATTTTTAAACTACTTCAAATGTTGATCAAATCACTTACAATGGATGCTGCTCCTTGATGTTTAAAAATGTTAGTTTCCTGTAGAATCAGCTGGTCCCCTGAGCACTAGCCCTGATATCCTGTTTTAGGGTGACTCATTTCCCTTGCAGAGTCCTTTGCAGACGCATAGCAAGGTCACACGGTGTCCGGGGGCAAGTCTTTCATTAGCTCCCACCTCACAAACCAAACCATAGTTCAATCATGATACACACGATCCATGCAGTCTGAAGGAAGGAGGGCACAGACTGATAGAAGGGGGGTCCGGTAACCAGGGCCCCCAAGTGATGGAATGCTAGGGCCCCGTCATAGATGCAACTGTTGTGACCCTGGTAGTTCTGCCACTGAATAGAGGACTACAAATCCCAGCAATACATTATACAGGAATGCAGAATAATACCACCAGCTATTGAAGACTACATATCTCAGCAATACATTATACCACAATGCAGAATACCATCATCTATAGAGGAATTAAAATCCCAGCAATATATTATACACCAATGCAGAATACCATTATCTGTAGAGGACTAAAAATCCCAGCAATACATTATACACCAATGCAGAATACAATCATCTATAGAGGACTACAAATCCCAGCAATACATTATACACCAATGCAGAATAACATAAACTATAGAGGACTACAAATCCCATCAATACATTATACAGCAATGCAGAACACCATCATCTATAGAGGACTACAAATCTCAGCAATACAATATACAGCAATGCAGAACACCATCATCTATAAAGGGCTGGTGCTGGGTCCTGTACCCTGATCCACGGTGCCAGGGAACTCTGGGCCAGTTCCTGGGAACACTGGTAGAACACAGCAAACACTTGCTATTCATTGATGGGCTGCTCCTAGGTATTCATGAAAATGTCCCCACATCCCCCCTGCAAAATTACCCTTTGTCACCCTTCCCTTCTGGATATGCCACAGACCTGACCTTCAATCCCAGCTATGGGGTACAGACCTCACCTGACTTCTCATCTCAGTTATGGGGTACAAAGCTCACCTGACTTCTCATCCCAATTTGGGGTGCATAGCTCCCTTGACTTCACATCTCTGCTACGGGGTATAGAGCTCACCTGACCTCTCCCCTGCAATCTCCTGCTGCTGCCACTGATGTTAGCCTTAGGCAGCATTCTACTTGTCACTGTGCCCACATCTCTCTTCCCCCCACATCGCTTATGTGTCCACTGAGCCCCGGCTCTCCCCCTGCCACTGTGCCACACCTCTCTCACCACCTCTGTGTCCACTGACCCCCCTCCAGATTTTCCCTTGCCACTGTGCTCACCTCTCTCACCTCTGTGTCCAGTGTCCACACTCAAGCTTTTCCCCTGCCACTGTGCCCAACTCTCTCACCACCTCTGTGCAGGCCCGGCGCTACCGCAAGGCAAGTCAAGCGGCCGATTGAGGGCGCTGATGGGGTGAGGGCGGCACTTTGCAGATTGCGGGCGATCAGCTAGTTTTGATGGTTGGGGCCGGGCGGCACAGAATCAGGCAGCCTCAGCTGCCTAACCATCACTATTGGGCCAAGTGGAGGAAGAGATTTAGCCGAGAGAACGGCCGGGTGGAGTAAGAGAAGGGGCCGAGGCCGGACCGGAGGTGGGGCTGTACCAGGCCGAGTGAGATGCGACCCGTCCGCAACAGGCCTGCTGACAGGGGTGGACTGATGGTAATTGCTGCTGCAGCGCCGGGCAGCATGGAGGCTCCGGGGCTGTCACTTTGGACAGCGAGCGGCTACTTTTCTGTTCATAGCTGCTGCTGTCCTCCTGCTTTTCCCCTGGTTCAGCCCTACATCCGGGCAGTGAAGCAAGCTCTTGACTGGGAAGAACCCCCTGAATCGCCACACAAACATAAAAAGTTTTTCCCATTCCTCAAAAAAGAGAACGCTTACTTTCCATTCATGGAGGAGATTAAGAACCTCATGGCAGAGGAATGGAAGAAAGTGGAAAGGAGGTCGATGGGCAACTGGCGGCAGAAGCTGTACCCATTCGAGGGATTGGCCTCTTCCTCTTTAGACAACCCCCCAGTGGTAGACGCCGCAATTATGCGCCTGGCCAAGAATGTCACCCTCCCGATGGAGGATGCAGCCTTCTTTAGAGATGTCTTAGACAGAAGAATTGACATGGATCTGAATAAGTCCTATCAGATGGGGCAGGAACGGCGTGCAAACCTGCAATCGCGCTTACATCCGTCTCCAGAGCTATGTCGTCCTGGGCTGCAAATGAGGAAATGGCTGTTAGGCAAGATCTTCCGAAGGAGGATATCATCCTGGCCCTTGATGAGTTTAAGCTTACAGCGGACTTTGTAGGCTACACGTTCTAGTGATGCACTCTTTTCAAAAGTATTTGAGATTTGCGGTAGGAAATCTTCATCTGCAGTTTACTTGCCTACCTTTCGGCCTGTCAACTTCTCCTCGCACTTTTACGAAGGTCCAGATCTCTGTCCTGGCCCCCTTGCGGTAGCAAGGCCTACGCGTCCATCATTATTTGGATGACACATTCTTCTGTCAACTCTGGCAAGGTTCGGCTGGTTGGTCAACTTTCCCAAAAGCCAGTTGACTCATTCCCTAAGATGGTTTATTTGGGGGCGACCTTCAATACCAGCGACGGCCTCGTGTCTCTCAAGCCACAAAAAGTGGAACTCCTGAGATGCAAGATAAGACGGGCGATCATATCCTCCTCTCTAGCTGCCTCACATCCCCTTCAGGGATCTATGACCTCTTGCATTCCCATGGTACCGTGGGCACACTGGCACGTGAGATCTTTTCAGAGTGGTTTCCTAGCCAGGTGGAAAAAACGCTCATTGTCTTAGAGGATATTGAGGTTCACACAGATGCGAAACAGTCTTTGGTGGTGGCTGGACCCAGAGTCGCTGACTCGCGTCCGGATCCTGGGTCCTCTCCCATGGGTCACAGTCACCTTGGATGCCAGCGCCAAGGGCTGGGGAGCACTGAGCGGGGAGCTTCTGTATCAGACCGGATACTATCACCCAACCCCGAGAAAACTGGCTCTTCATGCTTGGAGGTTGAAAGGAGGAAGCTGGAGTCGCTAGGGTGTTCTTCAGAGGTGATCACGACAGAAAGCCAGAAAATCAACCAGCAACAATGTTTACAACAACATATGGAAGAAATGTGTCTCCTTTGCCGCCGGCAAGGGCTTTGACCCATCTCTACCTTCTACCTCTCAGGTCCTGGCCTTCTTGCAGAGCGGTTTGGACTTGGGGTTAAGTCACAGCTCCTCGAAAGTTCAGATTTCAGCCATTTCAGCCACTACCAAAGATTAAATGGGCCAGCGATGCCCTGATTGCTCAGTTCTTCAGAACAGTTAAAACAATTTGTCCTCCCAAAAAGCCGGTTTGTCCCCAGATGGGACTTATCTCTTGTCCTGGACATGCTGTTGAAAGATCCCTTTGACCCCCACTGAGGACTGCTCACTGTGGAACATCACTTTAAAAGCAGCTTTTCTGGTAGCAATCACCTCCGGGGGACGAGTATCGGAAATCCAGGCATTAGGAGCTGAGGATCCGTTTATTGTCTTCTTTCCTGACAGAGTGGAGCTGCGCACTCTGCCCGCATTTTCTCCCTAAAGTAGTATCACGTTTTCACTTGGCACAAGAATGGGTCTTGCCTGCTTTCAAGGATGCTTCCCATGGCCCTGAGATTCGGGAGCTTGATGTTACCAGAACACTAAGAACTTATCTGGTTCTCACTAATCCATTCCGAGTTTCCAAGCACCTATTTGTAGTTCCGGGAGGAAAATTCAAGGGGAAAGAGGCCACGACTAGGACCATCTCCTCCTGGGTTGTGAAGACTATCAGGAGAGCATACGGGGCAGTGGGCAGGCAGCTACCGGAGGGGGTGAGGGCTCATTCAACAAGAGCAGTGGTGACTTCGTGGGCCTCGCAGGCCAGGGTTCCAATCGAGACCATCTGCGGAGCAGCAAGTTGGTCCACCCATCACACCTTTTTTAGGCATTACAGGATTGATCCGGGCCTTTTGACAACAGTTGATTTTGGACGGCAGACTGTACAAGCGTCTTTTTCTCATTAAATTATCTTTTTTGGCATCACACTTGCCCACCCTGTCAGCTTGTTATTTATCATTGGTATGCTGCCATGAAGGCACCAGCAAAACGGAAAATTGTATCATACTTACCAGTAATTTTCCTTTCCTGGTACCTTTCCATGGCAGCATACTTTCCTCCCTGTGTATCGACGCATAGTTACAAGAATGCAGGGGGAGTCTCTTTCTCTCTTTTTTATAGATCTTTACTGGTCCTGTGGGTAGGGATAAGGGGCGGAGCTTATCATTGGTATGCTGCCATGGATAGGCAGCAGGAAAGGAAAATTACTGGTAAATATGATACAATTTTCCGTTTTGTAGCAAGCCCCCCAGCTTTATGACTGGTCCCCTGAAGCCCCCTATCTTCACTGCTTGGACTCTGATATCATTACATACTATACATACTATACAGGACCAGCAGTCCTGTGTTGTAAATGGGGGTGCCAAGGGTCTAGCCTTATCCCGGAGCGTTGGAGAGAAAAGGAGTGTGGCAGCTGCTGGAGAAGTGAGGGATAAGGTAAGTAAAACTGCTGTTTATGTTCTCCCTAGACCAAAATGAACATTTAACCCTTGCAGTGCAGAGGGAGCCCCATTGCAAGGGTAACTTTTGATTGTACCCAGTATTCAGTTTTAATTTTAGTTTTGTAAGGGCAGTCCCCTAGGAAGTCTTCCTCCAGCCTCTCCAGTGTCAGATACTTAATTCCACTAACTTTCTAAAGCTAGCCATACACCTTACAACGATCGCACGACTTTCTTTGTGCGATGGTTGTAAGGTCATTAAAATTTCGTACAACCTGCCCATCTTGGACAGGCAGATTGTACTTGCGATCATCGCAAGCCCTCCCCGCTGAGGGGAGGGCTTGTCAATGATTGCAGTGCTGAGTGGGCAGTGACATCGTATGATTTTCTGCAGGTTTTCCAGCGAGCTAGGAAGATGAAAGTCGTGTGACTGTGCAGTAGATGTGGTCGCACGCTGCCCATACACCTGCCAATTTCAAGCTAATTATAATTTTAGTTTGCAGGTAATGTGCTGTAATTTGATATCGTTTTGAAAATACATGTGTTCAGAGGGTGGAAGTTCTATATAAACTATGAAAAAATGAAGGATATTGATAATCTGACATACCTATGAGGTCAGCCCCAGCCCTGTCTTTAGGGATTGCTGGTCTGTGATTTATTTAGCACAGCTGCACAGTAACTTGCAATACACCTCACTTCCTTAAATAAAAAGCATACTGCTGTATGATAAAACATGTCAAAAACGAAATTAATAAGTATCCAAAGGGTTTAAAATACTACTTTCATGATGTAGCATCTGGATCACATTGATGTTGTGTCATAAGTGAAAAAATCATTAGCTACAAACCCAAAAATGTTTGCTTATACTTTGGAGAATATTCAGCTGTAGCTGTAGTTGTTTTTGTATCTAATGCAGCAAATATAATTCATACCTGTGATTTTTTTTCTATTGGGAAAGATACATTCCAATAGATTACACTGGGGAACACATTTTTTCTTATTTTCTCTTTCATGAGATTTTTCGACTGATTCAAAGTATTTTTCAACCCTGATTTCAAATATTAAATTGTTTTTCCTCTACATGCTCTAATTTTCACGCAATTTGAAACTTGTGATTGTCACAAAAAAAGGATACCAATTACCAAGTCCCTATTCTCATTCAGAACAATCAGCAAAGTGCACAGTACAGACCTTCACCTCCCCCTAAGACCTTCCAGTTCTCTCCTCCCATTCTGCACCTCCGTACTGCAGGGGGACCAATCAGAAGACACATAGGCTGCATGTATTTCACTGCCCTCTGCCATGAGCAGAGACCAGGCTGTGCAGAAGCAGGTTTCAGGCAATGTATGTAAAAATGATATGGGGGAGCAGAGTGCCATTATCCCTGGCTGGCTTTTACCTGCTCTGATGAGCCGTTAGTGTCATACATTGCAAAACCTGATTAATTTATTTATTTTCCATCCGGAAGTCAGTGCAAGGAGCATCCATCAGGTGTATAATGGTAGTTCTTGGATGGCAGGGAGCCATCCTCTGAACAGTGTGAGACAGAGGAAAGTTATGAATATCCTGGGGGACAATCCTCATCAGGGCTGGGACAGAGTGCCAGCACAGGCAAGGAAATAACATTGATTGGGGGAAACATCTATGGCTATTTATAATGCTTGCCACTTCAGAAGTCCCCTGCTTTTAGTGGGTAGTGAAGGGTTGAGAAGTTATGAGAGGTGGATTACCCATAACAACCAATTACCACATTTGCCAATATGTTGCTTGCATATTTCCACATTTGCCATTTATTAACAGTTTATTGCTATAGTTCCATGAGTGGGACCAAATCAGGCCCGTTTGTCTAGAGGACCATATCACTATAATGTAGTCATCTGTAGGCCTTGTCACTATCAAGCTACATCACTACCACCACGCCCCACATGCCTTGCTATTAAACCACTGCTTCCACTTTGTGCAAGATGTGCATGCTGCAATTAGCCCCTCCTCTTGCCCCACGTCTACCTTGCTTCAATTTCAGGATCACTGAAGTTCCCAGGTATGTTTATCAGGTGCCTGACAATTTTATATAACCTGGCTTTTTGCTGCTTTTCTTGTCTGAGCCTTTGCTTGTTTCTTTAAGCTGGCCATACACTGCTCTATTTTTTTAATTCAACCCTTGGGCTGAGCAAAAAAATAGCGCAGATTCCTCCATCAACGCTACAAGCGAACCAGTCCGCTCATACCAAGCAATCCCTGCTGTTTCCTTTGTATTTTTACTCTGGCTGCTGGCTCTGTTTTGTACAAAGATTTTCTGACTGGCTCCTTCCAAAGGGTGCCGACAGCAGTACCCACTATTTTGGCCTGTTTCTCAAGATAGAGAAAAAATTTGCACAGTGTATGGCCTCCTGTACTCTCCTATGATGTCAGTAGTATAACTAAATCCATAGCAGCCCATGTAGCCGAGAGAAAGGCCCCATTAGGGAGGCTGTTAAGGCAAATAAAACATAGAATATCTTAGTGCATGTTGTGATAACACATATTAAGTACCATATTATTAAGGGTAGGAGAGTTAGCCGTTGACACTGATCCTGAGTCCATGAAAAGCCTCTAGTGTAGAAGACATTCGTGGTAAACACACAGGAGCAGTCTTTAGGTTTGTTGCAGATCATCTTGCTTTATCTGTGCAATATGAAACATTTATTTACCTGACTAGATTTACCCCCTTTTGAGCTTCTGCTACATCCCAGCCATATTGAAATTAATTCTGTATGCCTAATGCAGTCTTTGCTGAGCATATAAAATACCACAGTGCCTCTTCACTTAAAACCTGATAAGATAGATGAAGTTTGCAACTCTGAAAAAGGAGGTGAAAGAGATTTGTATTAGTCTTTTTTTTTTTTTTACTAACTACTAGACCACCTCTTTCAGAAAATACTTGCTAAGGTGATAGGAGGCCGTTTATACTAAAACCCTAAGGTCTGATATGCAGAAAAAAGCTTTAGAGTAAAATGCACTCCTTTGGACACTAGATCATTTAAAATCTAAGTTGACATATTTCCAGTGGGGGTTTTTTCTGGCTGCATATTTCCACTGACTTCACCAACTTGGGCAGCACTGCTGAGGTAACTTCCAAGCACAGTAAATGCTTCTACTTGTTTGTTCTACACACTTTGTTAAAATTAAAGGCATAGCTATGATGCATTAATGACCAGTTGGCTGATATTTGTTCTATTTTCACTGCCAAATGCCAGCTGGATTCTTTGGCATAGTTATAATGCGCATTTGCTGCATTGAGTCACATTCACCACACATCTGGTGGTTGAAGTTATTCTTCAGTAGCAGATTCAGAACTCTGTAAACGTTACAGTCCCATGATATTTGTTTCTATATATGCCTGTTGCAAATGGTGAGTTAATGTTTTTTTTTTTTTCAATGCTCCTCCATTGATTCCTTATGGAGACTCTACTGTGCTTTCTCAAGCTCGCTACTACCAGACATTAACAATACTTGAGGTGACTCATTTTGTTTGTCATATTATATGTTTCTGTTCTTAACTGATCATGGTGTTTCTTGTTAGAATGAGTTTAGGCACAGGTTTATTATAAGTAGTCCTTTCATAGCCTAAAAACATTTTAAAAATTACATTCCTAAAGTAATGTCTACACCATGGGTGCCCATTAGGTCGATCGCAAAGCGAACACTGGTAGATCGCGATCGGCTCACTGACCTGTGCCCTGTCCTCCCGCGGTGCTTGTGCAGGTGAATGTGTCAGGCGCCGCAGACAGGAAGGGGCGGCACGCCTCTCCCCGTGTGCAACATCGGCCACACGAGCACCGATGGAGGACAGGGGACGCCGGCGCACTAGAGGAGACCCGGGAAGCTGCTGCAGTGGAAGTAAGAAAAGATAGACAGGAGAGAGACAGCAGAGGAAGTGAGAGAAGAGACACATCAGAGAGAGAGGAGTCACAGCAAAGAAAGTGAGAGAAGAGACAGCAGAGAGAGAGAAGAGAGACAGCAGAGAAAGTGAGAGACGAGACAGCAGAGAGAGAGAGAAGAAAGACAGCAGAGAAAGTGAGAGAAGAGGCAGCAGAGAAAGAGAGAGAAGAGAGACAGCAGAGAAAGAGAGAGAAGAGAGACAGCAGAGAAAGTGAGAGAAGAGACAGCAGAGAAAGTGAGAGAAGAGACAGCAGAGAGAGAGAGGAGAGACAGCAGAGAAAGTGAGAGAAGAGACAGCAGAGAGAAAGAAGAGAGACAGCAGAGAAAGCGAGAGAAGAGACAGCAGAGAGAGAGAGGAGAGACAGCAGAGAAAGTGAAAGAAGAGACCGCAGAGAGAGAGAAGAGACAGCAGATAGAAACCCGGGAGAGAGCGAGGAGAGAGAGTGCGAGGAGAGAGGGAAGAGAGAAGAGACAGCCAAGAGAGAGGGCTGGTTCACACCACAAAGTCTGCGTTCCAGAGTGTTCGGCCTCTGGAAAGCACTGGAATCCAAGCCAGCCGTCTCCCTGTGTTCAGGGGCGGGAGGGAGCGTGGTGGTGCATTGGAGTCAATGACACCGGAACCCCCCCTCTGCACCTGCAGTGCGATCGCCCGCACCCGCACTTTAGTGCCTGCGTTCCTGTCCAGTGCGATCTGCAAAAATAGTGCTTGCAGCATGCAGGTGTTTTTTCGTTGGTAGATCTCATTGAGCTCGTCATTTGAAAAGTAGATCTCCAGACGAAAAATTGTGGGCGCCCCTGGTCTACACTAACCTGCCTATCATTATTTGTTATTAAAAGTAAAACCAATGCCTTTCCATATTCATTTTCATGCCAATGTAGTATAAATGTGTAAATGCTAGAATGTCACTGAAGCTAACAAAATGAAACCAACAAAATATGTTTATTACAATATTATTGCACTTACAAAAGAACAACAAGAACAACAACAATGACAAATACAGTTAAAAAAGAACAATAACAACAACAAATGCTAACTTACCTCTAGTAATATTTACATTGTAAACTGGATTGAAGCATAAAAGCCAAGCACACCTGTTTTCAGTTGTCTTTACAGTTACAACAATTAAAATATTAAAATCCCAGAACAGCACTAACTGCCAAAAATGATCTGTGATTTGCCAACACTTTGAGAAGCAGTTGTTTTAAGACTCCCTGGAATCAAACATAATGCATGCATAACTAAACAGTACTGCTATATAGTGGGCAGCATGACATTTCTCACAGGGCACACCCTGTGATAGCTTAGTTGAAAAAAGTGCCAGGACCAAAGAACATGATGTGCCGTGATTGGCAATTTCTCATTAAAAACACATTTTAGATGTGGATTAAGCTTACGCACACTCTCTCAAAATTTCGGATAGGAATATTTTAGTTATATAGAAGATGTTTATTCTAACTGGGTGTAACACCATATAAAGCTAAAATCACAAAAGTTTTAGTTTGCATCAAACATTTGTTGGTTAATCATCTTATATACAGTAGATAAATGTTTTGCTAGGCAGACCGTTGTTTGCTTGATAAAGTGAATAAATCCTATAGTCTTTTATTTTCCATTTGACAACATGCCCATTAATTAGAAGTTGATGTCTTTGCAAAGTAACGTTAGTAATGCATCTAATAGTGGTTGAATTGTAGCCGTTGTTGAGCATTTAACAATATCTTGACCAACAAGTGGTGTTGAGTTGGAACTATGATGTGTTTTCTACGCCTAAAGAGGTCCAAAATCCATCTTACCTACCTGTGCACAAATACATTAATAGGCTTTTATACCTATGGTAAGAAATGCAAATCCCTACCCTTCTCTCATGCATGTGTCCCAGGATGTTCAATAGAACCACTAATGTTATCTGGGGAAGAATTCAGGCTTTGAGAAAAGGGGCAGGACCTGTGCTGCAGTCATAGACAGGCAGGTGTTTGAAACGCTACCTTCTTACATAGGGCTGTCACTCCAGATATATTTTAGCTTATTTACAGACCTAATATAAAAAAAGCAGTGGCACTAATGCAAATTAATGAAAATGTGAGTACAGATTGCAATGATGAACAAATGTAATGCTTCCTGTTTTACCTGATACCTCAGGCTTTAAATTCAGAGAAGCAGTGCTCATTAGAAGTCTTTATAATTCCATAAAGAATTGTGTCGCTCTAGGTGCATTCATAGTGATACCAAAGCTAACATTCATTAAGGTACAAGGTAAAAAGGGAATATTAATGTTATCTAAGACTGGAAGCTCTATCACTGCAGAAACCTCAGACTATAAAAAAAACTATTGTGCATGTTATACAATCCTATTGCTTGTTTTTCAGCAAGCTATATCACATAGATTTGCTGGCTTGGATGGATCAGAAATCAGAGCTATACACTTCATGGCCATTCTAAACATCTGCAACAGAGGTTTTAAAGGTTTTTTTAATCGCTTTCATGAAGAAATGTACCAATTTTTATAACACCCAGCAATGTTTTATATAAAAAGTTTTTTTTTATAAAACCATGATTTGCTAAATAAAACTTGTTGGCCATCTCACATGTTTATTTGAAAGTCTCCGCTAGCAAGCCCCATCTTACGCCCCAGATGGCTCTCTTATCTATTTTCCCGGGCCAGATTTCTATAGAGAAAAAATCCCTCCTACGCTTTTTTGTTAACGCTGCCAGGGCACTCATTCATCGCCAATGGCATTCCCAGTTGTTCCTACCATGGCGGAGTGGACTGCGGAATTGTGCCGCCTCATGAGAGCGGAGGAGTTGATAGCTGAACGGCTGGACCATCTTCTTATGTCTTCTTATCCAGGTGGATGCCCTGACTCCTGTTTACGGATTCTGGGGAGTTTTGAGCCTTGACTTGAACTACCTATCTGTTTTTACCTTCACAACCTCTCATTCTTTCCTCTCCCTCACTTTTTCTTCTATTCTTAATTCTTCTACGCTGCTCTTATTCTATTGTCATGTCATGTTGTGCTTCTGTGTTGTCTCTGTTGTTTAGACATTTTGGGTGATGTTCCTCACCCGTTTATTTTGCCCCTGTTAGCGATTATTAAGTAGAATCCCTCGTTTTCACATCAGTGTCGGTGATTCCAGGACACTCCCTCCCCATGTGGGCGACGGGCCCTTTGGGTTGATTGGTGGTGACACTTACCGTGATTCACTCAATTGTTCTTTAACGAACTTGTCTAATATGATACTGTTGTGGTATATATTGGATGTTTTGCTACTCTTTTTGTATGTTTGGATAAAGTATTTGGTAAAAATCTGAATACAAACTATTTCTATTAAAAAAACTGGCAAAGGCATAAAACCAAGTGTGTGGTGTTATAGTTGAGACAGTGGGGGTGATTTACTAACCTAAACACACACACACACCAGGTGTGTGTGATTTTCACACAGCAAAACGTATTTATCAACCAAAAAGTCTCTAAAAGCATATTTCCACTAATGCCATATATGGAAAAATCATGCACATGATGCATATATAATGCTGCTTCACAGTTTAGACAAAAATGGTTAGCTCATGCATTTACATTCCTGCATTCATCAACGCAAGCAACATAACCTAGAGCTAATTTACACATTACCTTGCAATTCATTGCAGGGCTTTGCACAACACACCTGCTGGGTGTGTACACACTACAAAGGTGTTTCGATTCCTCCCATAGATCATGCTGGGAGGGAACACACTACAGAGGTGTATACACGTTCGTGGTGTGTTTAAAAGGTTAGTAAATCAACCCCAGTGACTTAAACTCCATTATCCTTTGAGTAGTATAAAATACTCCATGAAATGATTCTTTAAAAGTCAAGTGAATCTTTTTTTTTTCAGTGCTAATGATTGCCAACTTACAGATAGAGCAAGTTTCTTGAAGCCAAGTTGTGAATTTGGGTTACTGTCCTAGAGCTTTGATTTACCATCTGCTTCCAGTACATGTGTTCACATCTGTGAATTTAAGATAATGTGGTTCTGTTTGGTAAATGTTTATAAGTCATATCCTGTCATGCTGTCTATGATTTGCACCTTTATAATCCTAATCCCCTAAATCTTTCTTAAGCAAGTAGTTTTGATTGAGCATTGATATTTCACAGTCGCATATTGCACCAAGCCATAGGTGGATGGGTCAGCAAGAATTTTCAGGCCATGTATTATTTATTCTTAAAAGTAAAGATTTATTTCCACATCAAGCCTTTTAATTCACAGTAGTATTACTTTTCAGCTTTTAAACTGAAATATGTGATAAATGTCCAGCTCCTGTTAAGTGTGAAGGCAACAATCCAAACATGAGCATAAAACAGCTGCAAAAAGATCTCATAGCACAGGAAAATACATCTGTATCATCTTGTATTATCATTCATGATAGTGTAACATTACACTTTGACCAAGGTTTACAGAATTTTATGCAATCAAATAAAAAGCTAATCCAGAAGATAGTGATGAATATAACACACTAAACACTTTACTGGAGAAAGCTTTGTACACAGCCTGACTAAACATCCATGTAAATACATGACACCTTTGTAATATAATGCATTTCCCTATGTACTGTATATGGGCTTGAATTTTACGGCTTTGCAGACCGTTCTCCCCGCTTCGGCTGTGACTACGGCTTAGCTGACCGGATTCATATGCGTTCGGCTCAGCTGAGCCGCTCAGTTGCCTTAGCCTGCTGTACAGGCTATTGTGAATAGTCCATACAGCAGTCCTTCGGTTCAACTAAACTGAAGGGCTCAGGCGGCCGAAGCGAGCTGAAGGATCAGCCAAAGCTACGGCTAGATCCTTAAGCTCTTTAGTGAATAACCCTCTATCTGTTGCCAAGCAATCACATTCTAGATGTTATATTTCCTTTGCAAGTGTGAAAATTAAAAAAAAGCAAAAATATTGACATTTCTTAAACTAAAAACAGTTAATCAATAATAATAATTCTTATGTGAGTCCGTATAATATATGTCTTTGAAAACAACGAACATAGCCAGAGAAATCCAGGCTAATAAGTATAACAAATATTTTAGCTGACAAAGGCTCTGTGAGGACATAAGATGCATCAAACCTCAGCACTGGATGTGTCAAGCCAATATAATGAATTGCACACTTTTAGATTTGTGACCTGGAAAAAGAAACATCTTATAATCGTGATTTGATCTGTGTCTAATATTACAAGGACAGTTTATCTCTACAGATCCAATTTCATTGTCTCCAGTGATTTTGGAAGATGAAAACCTTTCAAATGAATGAAAACTTATAGTAAGTCCAATTGTGCACCTGGTTTTTATAACTTTATTATTGTTATTTCTTGTTCATATTTCCAGAATTATGTCGATCATTGCATGTGATAAGTTATCACATATTTTATGTGGGTTGGAGATGCATATGGATCTGCTTTTTCTATTAAGTTCTACCTACCTATTGGGAATTACTTCTTCCTGGCAACCTTTTTGTAGAGTCTTAATATAAAATTCTTACCTTATTGTATCACATTAAAAATCATATAGCTCATGACTCAGGGTAAACTGTTACCAACTCAATAAACAATAACATACTATTCACTTTAATGTGTTTGTTTTGAGAGAAGACTGAAACATAAGCATTGCCGTTGGATCATCAAACCCATATAGCATATTCTGTGTTGGATAATTAAGTCATACATTAAATATATTAGATTACATAAAAAATACTGTATATATTTGGTATGCCTAAAATTGGATTTTTTATTTATATCATGACACCTCCTTGTTTGGGAAGGCAGTTATTTGAAATAGTGAACGGGCCTGATTTACTAACATCTATGCTCATGTAATTTAGCTTCCCTCTGTGCTGCCAATGTTTTCAGGTAAGCTACAGCATATATTAACACAATTAGTTTTGCTATAATGTATGTGTATGTATGTGTCCAAATGTATGCCACTCAAGCCTTGGCATGCCTAAAATACAAATTTGGTTGTTTCTACAGTTTTTTGAGTCTAAGAGCAGTTAGCATTTTATATGCACACACCATATAAGAATAAAACTGCATCAAGTTTGCATAGCTATCATTAATAACTATACCCATGTGTGACATATTGCACTGCTTAAGTGTAAAACGTTTGTGCATGCCTGGAGGTGTGAGCATATGTCAGTGCATGAGATTTTATACATGTGCTTGTGGAACAGATTTCAATGGTAAATAAACATACATACACTGCCTATAGTTCAAAAGTCCCTAAAAATGGTCCAAAATGCTGATAAATATACAGATGTGAGGGGTAACGTCATTGTGGTATGAACGGGGCACATAGAAAAACAAGTGTTTTCTATGTGCCCTTGTGGAGACTTGCATTGCTCAGGTGTAGGGAAAACACAGGTCTCCACACATAGTATATCCCTTAGGGTGACTTGCCACCACCTGCATTTGGGGAGCAAACATACACACATCACAGATCTCTGTTGCTGGCAATGAGATCTGTTTCTATTTAAGGCAAAATTGATAATTTCCACACACTGGCACTAATCATCTGCATACAATCCAATTGGCTGTCTCATTCCCTATAAGCCAACCGTTGCAATGACTGCGAATAAACGAAATATATCTAATATAATCTTATTTCTATATTTTAACACAACAGGTATATGATATAAACAGCAACTTTTGTAAATATGGATTTTGAAAGAATGTGGTTTCTGAGTCCTGGGCAACCATTTTTTTAGGCTGGGTCATACATGCTGATGTATAGTCATTTCAATATAACGAAAACATACTGTAACTGTTCATCTGCTGTGAGAAAAGATGATGTCAGTTACAGTTGTTAGTTCTCTGTATTCATGCTGTATAGATACCGAAACTCCTCACTTGATGCTACCTTTGCCACCATTAGTAACATTTCAGTTATTCAGTAAATTCAGCACTATTAATGTACTAAAAAAATATGTAAAGTTATGCAATATTAGTTACTACTGTACCTGCTTTTGTGTTATTAGTGTTGATTGTCTCAATTACATTACTGAATATTTCCAGGCCAAGCAGAGTACAGTATAGACATGTGCATGGCAAAAAAAATAGTTTTTCACGAAACAAATGAAAACTAAAAACGTTTTTATTTGTTTTGTCAAAGGAAACACATTTTAACCACTTGAAAACCAGGTGTTTACACCCCCTTCCTGGCTAGGCCATTTTTCAGTATTCAGCGCTGCAGTACTCTGATTGGCATTTATTCCATCATGCAACGCTGTACTGAAATGAATTTTTTACCCTTTTTTTGGGACAGATAGAGCTTTCTTTTGGTGGTATTTAATCACCACTGCGGTTTTTATTTTTTACTATATAAAGAAAAAAATACTGATTTTTAAAAAAAAAAACAGTTTTCCTTAAATTATGTTAATGAAACATTGCAAATAAATTATCTTTCTTCATACATTTAGGCCAAAATGTGTTCTGCTACATTTCTTTGGTAAAAAAAAATCCAAATGAGTGTAAATTAATTAGAATGTCTTACAGTTATAGAGTCTACAGAACAATGGTATATATACCATATAAATTGGAAATGTATCAACTCTGGTGCCCTGACTGCCTATCACATTTCTTGAGACCCTAAAATACCAGTACAGTAGAAACACCCACAAAATGACCCCATTTTGTAAATCAGACATCCAAAGGTATTTGATAAGATGCATGGGGGGTGTTTTAAAGATGTAATTTTTTGGCACAAGTTATCAAAAAATTAAGATTTTTTTTTTTTTTTTACACAAAGTTATCAGTTAGTAGGATATTTCCTACACATAACACAGGCATATTTAGATTTATACCCCAAAACACATTCTGCTACTCATTCCGAGTATGGGGGTACCACACATGTGAGACTTTTTCACACCCTAGCCGCATAGAGGGGCCAAACATCTAAGGAGCACCATGAGGGTTTCAAGGGGCATAAATTAATCATCTGATTGCTTGACTACCTGTTACATTTGTGGAGGCCCTGGAGTGCCAGGACAATAGAACCTCCCACAAAATGACCCCATTTTGGAAAGCAGACACTCCAAGGTATTTAATAAGTGGCATGGGGAGTATTTTGAAGATTTCATTTTTTTGCCACAAGTTTTTGAAAAATGAAGAAAGAAAATGGAAATGTATTTTTTGCACACAAAGTTGTAAGTTAATAAGATATTTCTTATACATAGTATGGGCATACTCAGAATTACACCCCAAAACATATTCTGCTACTCCTTCCGAGTATGGGGACACCACACATGTGAGACTTTTTCCCAGCTTAGCCACAGAGAGAGGAGTGTAAATACCATGGAGCACCATGAAGCTTTCAAAGTGCTCCATGGTATTTGGTATGGAGCACTTTGGGGGAATGGTATGACCCCATTCCTCCAAGCCAAGCAGACCTTCTGGTACTTGGCTAACCCCAGGAATTATACACAATGCTATGTTCAGTGATCAGGAAGTACAGGAAGCTTGACAAAAGGTAAACAAAACAGTACCTGTGATTCCAGAAGTGCAGCTGTCTTCAGAGGATGACTGGGACTGGTGTTTTGGATGCAACATTGTCAGTTGGACAAGCAGATGGGTCACTGCAGGCAGCAGGAAGAAATGTGGTCAACTAGGTCAGTTCAGGTGGCAGGCAGAGAAGTGGTCAGTTTGCAGGCCAAGGTCAGTTCAGGTGGCAGGCAGAGACATGGTCACTATGCAGGCCAAGGTCAATTCAGGCAGAGATGTGGTCACTAAGCAGGCCCAGTTCAGTTTAGGCGGCAGGCAGAGACATGGTCAGTAAGAAGACTGAGGTCAGTTCAGGCGGTAGGCAAAGTATTTGTTGTGAGTATTTAAGCAAAGCATCAATCCAGGTGGCGGGCAGAAACATGGTCAGTATGCAGGCCAAGGTCCGTTCAGGCGGCAGGCAAAGACGTGGTCGGTATGTGGGCAAAGGGTCGGTCCAGGCGGCAGGCAGAGACGTGGTCGGTAAGCAGGCCAAGGTCAGTTCAGGTGGCAGGCAGTACCCCATTTTGGAAAGCAGACACTCCAAGGTATTTAATAAGTGGCATGGTGAGTGTTTTGAAGATTTCATTTTTTGCCACAAGTTTTTGAAAAATGAAGAAAGAAAATGGAAAAGCATTTTTTGCGCACAAAGTTGTCAGTTAATTAGATATTTCTTATACACAGTATGTCCATACTCAGAATTACACCCCAAAAAACATTCTGCTAATCCTTCCGAGTATGGGGACACCACACATGTGAGACTTTTTCCCAGCTTAGCCACAGAGAGAGGAGTGTAAATACCATGGAGCACCATGAAGCTTTCAAAGTGCTCCATGGTATTTGGTATGGAGCACTTTGGGGGAATGGTATGACCCCATTCCTCCAAGCCAAGCAGACCTTCTGGTACTTGGCTAACCCCAGGAATTATACACAATGCTATGTTCAGTGACCAGGAAGTACAGGAAGCTTGACAAAAGGTAAACAAAACAGTACCTGTGATTCCAGAAGTGCAGCTGTCTTCAGAGGATGACTGGGACTGATGTTTTGGATGGAACATTGTCAGTTGGACAAGCAGATGGGTCACTGCAGGCAGCAGGAAGAAATGTGGTCAACTAGGTCAGTTCAGGTGGCAGGCAGAGAAGTGGTCAGTTTGCAGGCCAAGGTCAGTTCAGGTGGCAGGCAGAGACATGGTCACTATGCAGGCCAAGGTCAATTCAGGCAGAGATGTGGTCACTAAGCAGGCCCAGTTCAGTTTAGGCGGCAGGCAGAGACATGGTCAGTAAGAAGACTGAGGTCAGTTCAGGCGGTAGGCAAAGTATTTGTTGTGAGTATTTAAGCAAAGCATCAATCCAGGTGGCGGGCAGAAACATGGTCAGTATGCAGGCCAAGGTCCGTTCAGGCGGCAGGCAAAGACGTGGTCGGTATGTGGGCAAAGGGTCGGTCCAGGCGGCAGGCAGAGACGTGGTCGGTAAGCAGGCCAAGGTCAGTTCAGGTGGCAGGCAGAGACGTGGTTGACAGACATGCAAGGATCAGTTCAGGAGGCATGCAGAGACGTTATCGGTATGCAGGCAAACTATTAGTCAGGGCAGCAGGCAGAAATGTGGAAGTCGGTACACAGAAGATCGGGCACAGGCAAATAACAGCTAGTCAAGCCATAAACATCTTCACCATACCTACACTATAATTGGAGTGAGATATGGTAGAGGCGGAAGCAGTCTTTGATGCAGAGGCCATTTTTTGGGGGGTGTCCGGTCTTCTTGGGTGGAAAGAATCTTATCGGGGAAGTGTCTATCGTGCAGCCTGCTGACTGCATCAGACTGAAGACTTTCAGGAGCAGGGCCTTCCTGGAAAATCAGGGATGTAATAATTGCTTCTTGATATTGGAGGTAAGAGCCAGCTCTTCCTGTAGACTTATTTATACCAGTAAATGGATCTTCTGGTTGCCAAGTAGGGCTGCATCATCTGGTCGTTGAAATCAACACCACCCATATACAGATTGTATTTGTGGACACTCAGTGGTTTTTGGGACAGGCCAGATCTTCCTTGGATTTCCACTGATGTGTCTGGGTGGATGGATGACAGCATGTAGACATCCCTTTTGTCTTTCCATTTGAGAGCCAAAAGTTCATCATTCCTTAGACTTGCTGACTCCTCCCTTTTCAGCTTCTTGTGGACAATATTTTGGTTAAAGCCAATCCGATTTGATCGCACTGTGCCACAGGCTGGGGTTTTTTGGAGGAACAGGTGTTTGAAAAGGGGTATGCTGCTGTAGAAATTATCCACATAGAGGTGGTATCCCTGGTGAAATAGGGGCGACAGAAGGTCCCACACTATTCTTCCACTGATTCCCATGTATGATGGGCATCCAGGGGGCTCCAAATGACTATCCTTCCCTTCATACACACGGAAGTCATATGTGTATCCGGTGTCTCTTTCACAAAGCTTGTACAGTTTAACCCCGTACCTGGCGCATTTGCTGGGAATATACTGTTTGATATTAAGCCTTCCTGTGAAATGAATAAGGGATTCATCAACGCAAATATTTTGTTGGGGGATATAAATTTCAAAAAATTTGGCAGAAAACAAATTGATGAGTGGCCTAATTTTTTGGAGCCTATCATATGTGGGGTGACTTCTGGGAGGGCAAGTAAAATTGTCGTTGAAATGAAGAAACCTCAATATGGTTTTGTATCTTGTCCTGGACATGGTTGCAGAATATAAGGGCATGTGATGAATTGGGTTTGTAGACCAGTACGCATTCAGCTCATTTTTTTTGGTGAGTCCCATATTCAGTGTTAGGCCGAGAAAGGTTTTAAATTCAGCAACAGTCAGAGGCCTCCACTGAAATGGTCTGGCATAGGAGGAATTAGGGTTGCTGGCAACGAACTGTTGAAAATAAAGGTTGAATCAGTGAAGAACAAATTAAAAAATTGTATTGGTGTAAAATTTTCCGTTTCCACTTGGACTCCTGGATTAGCAATAAATGGGGGGATGACCGGTGCGGCTGAATTTGAGGGCAGCCCCATGGGATTTGAAAGTGCACTAGTATGTGGTCTATGGGGCCTGATTCTTCATGGCTGATTTTGGGGATGAGCGGTGGTTCTGGTGGATGCCTCAGCTTGGGGATGAGCGGCAGTACTAGTGCTTTGCTGCTGCATGTCAGCTGGATGTTGCACAGCACGCCTGGCTCTTTTAGTGGGCACAACTTCTTCTTCTGAATCAGAGGATACTGAACCGCTGCTCTCCACAGGTTCGTACTCTGATCCAGAATCTGAGGCCTCTCCGTCACTCTCACCAGACATGCAGAGGATTTGAAATGCCTCCTCGCTGCTGTACATTTTTTGGGACATTTCTGTTAGTGTGTATACTTGGGGGCACTGGATGAAATTAATACTTGTATGTGCTGTACCGGTTATGTGAGCGTCACACGCTAATTGGTGCTAGTAGGCTGGCACGGTGGTAGATACTGGCGTGTTCTGCTGGCACTGAGTGCTGATGATATGTGCTGCAAATGTGGCACTGATGACACTGAAACTGTCAATCATGCTGATGACACTGCGACTGGCACTGACAACAATGAAACGCACTGATACTGTTAAATCGTGATGATGACACTGCGACTGGCACTGACGATACTGAAAACGCACTGATACTGAGAATCGTGCTGATGACACTGCGACTGGCACTGACGATACTGAAAACACACTGACACTGTGAATCGTTCTGATGATACCGACTTGCAATAATGACTAATGAATCACACTGATGACAGTGAATGGCAATCTCAAAGATGACACTGAATTGACACTTTGACACCGTACTGTAGCAATGTATCAGTGTATCGGAGTGTATCCGTGTGTATCACTTTAAATGCTTTGAATGCTTACTGTGGATGATCTGTGAAGTTGTGATCTGTGAGCCGAACAGTGTGTGAGAGAGGAGTTAGTGACAAGGCTGCAAACTGCAGCCTCTGTTTACTTTTGTGACAGCTGTGATTTGTCACAGCTAGATCGCAAGGTATAGAGCCAATTTTAGTGGCTCTATACCTTGTTTTAGAAACAGCACTGTCCAATGGACAGTGCGGGCACAGTTGCCGGGTCGTGATTGCCCTCAGAGCATGCCTGAGCGGGGGGCGGGGTGGGATGTCTAAAGACGCCCGCTCAGATCTTGGAAGGTCCTGGCCGGCTGTTGTAGAAGGAGGCAGTTAATGCTGTTTTGGTTTTGGAGGCAATGATCATCCGAATCCGGAATCGCCCAATAAACCTCAGAACAAGCGGCAGCCATATTGGCTGCCAGTGTGTTCTGCGCATGCGCAGCGCCATTTTGGCCACCGTTTGTTCAGCGCCATTTTGGCCACCGATGTGGCCATCGTTTGTTCAGTGTATGACACCATACGTTCCGCCTCCAAGATTGCGGAGAGCATGCGCAGAACACACCGGTGGCCAATATGGCTGCCGCACATTCTGTAGACGAATTTATGTATGTCCGATTATCGTTTTTGTATATTCAGGCATACAATAAATTTGTTATTTCGGATTCGGATGAACCGCCGAATCAACTGAATTTGGTTGATTTGCAGGTCAGTTCAAATCTGAATGCATATGTCTAGTACAGTATACTAATGGCCCAGGACTTAAAGGAGAACTATGAGGTGAGTGATTTTCACTCACCTCATAGTTCGAGCCGACGTGTGACAATGAAACTGTAAAATGTTGGCTCAATAGATCGGGAAGTGAGCGAACACATACCGTCGCTCGCTCACTTGTCGATCATGTCCCTGCAGAGAGCCGTGACTGTCACTCACGGCTCCCTGCAGGGATTCCCCCCCTCCCCGCTCCGATCCTCCAGCGCTGACTGGCGGAACAGACGGGGGAGGGGGCGGGCACAGCGCCTACTGGCGGAACGGACAGGGGAGGGGGCGGGCACAGCTGGCTCTGCCTCTAGATAGGCAGAGCCAGCTGTCAATCACGCAGCTGGGTGGATCTCGACAGTAATGTCAGGATCCGTCCCGGCTGTGGCGGTCTCCGTATACCGCAAGCTGTAGCTCGCAATATACTGAGCTTTGGGTCACGGGAGGACGCTAGTTTAAGTCCTCTCGTGACCCTTAGGAAAACTATGGGGAAAAACACTTACCCCATAGTTCTCCTTTAAAAAATCACTGAAAAAGCAACCAGAATCAGTATATGAATACGTCTCTGGGTGCCAGCAACTGATCATGACATCCATAATATCTATTATATCTATACACTATTACAGGTTAAATAATTTATTTGCGGACAACTGGAAACCTTGTAAAATATTCACTTATGTGGCCACCAAGGTTTCACATTGACAAACATTATTCTATGCCTCTAAAACACTATTTAAAATGTATTCCATCACTTGCTAGCACAAAACTATTACTGCTGCTTGTACAGAACAGCAAAACAAACTTTTTAAGAAGTCTCTCCTACACTGAAATTAGTCATGCTTGTGGCATGTTTTAAGAACTAGATAAACTGTTGGGTGTTTTATACTCTTGGCAGCTGGAAATATAGAGAGATGTTAATAGTTTATAATTAGATAATTCATAGAACAAAATATAGTAAATATGGTAACAGGCTGTTTGTGATATATTTAGATTACAAGCTAAAGAATGAGAAACATCTTAAAATGCTCACACCCTTGCAAGCTCTTACTTCCAGGACAGGACAAGTGGTTGTTCAGATTAGGCTATACATCTATCTTTCTAGCCATGCATTTGGCTGTAGGCCATAATGTAATCCAGGGAAGTTGCTTCATAAGTTAGTTTACTGTAAAACTGACATAAAAATTAAAATAATTTGCCTGTTTCAGAAAAAGTATACTGCATAGCAAGAAAGCAACACAAGTACTTACGAATTATCAGTGGCAACAGTTTATATATCAGGCCTCCTATACACATGCCAAAAAAGGGAGTGCTTGGCAAAGGTTTCAGATTCTCATATGTTCCCTAATGTTTGTTATATGAAAAATGCTTTGAGATTAATACAAATAATCACTTAGCAAAACTTCAACTTTGCTTCATGCTGCATGCAGCACTACATTAAAATAAACATTGACTGCCACACTTGCAGTCCACTTACATTTATATTGCTTCTCCAGTGCATACCCACTAGGAATGAGCTCTGGTTTTGAGTCAACTATGAGTTCAACCTGAACCCAAGTAATTCACAGTTTAAGTAAATGGCAAACTAATGCAGACATTCATATCAATAGCAACCAATTAACAATAATGTACTTCCTAGCCTCTGAACTGGGGTCAAATGGCTTAGAAGAGGCAATCATGGGGTTTTCTTACAGTATGTTACAGGCTCCTTCCTATAAAAGACAGTGTTCCCAGCAGCCATTTGTCAGTTTGTGTTGAAGGAGATGTGGAGTAGACAGGTACACATCACGGAGTGTTTGCATAGAGAGATAGTTGCTGCTGCTGAGCACTGCTATATTTACAGTCAAATACACACTCATCGTGTGTTGGAGAGAACATAGGGATAGATCACAGAATGTTTAAAGCGAGAGATAGTTTCTAGTATACAACCAATATACAGTACTGCTGCTGAAACTGCTATATTTACGGTGAGATTTGGAGATGTGCAGCAGATAAGGAGAGATCACACAGCCTTTGCATGGAGAGGTAGTTGCTGCTATACTACTACTATACAGTACTTCTGATGTAATCTGCTATAATATTTAATAGTAGGGATTTACAGATACCAGTGCAGATACTTGGCATTGTTACGAGAACTACCAGGGTTGCAGCGGTTATAGCTGCGACTGGACCCTGGCGCTCCACCACTGTCTTGAAATCATTATTCTGTATTGTTTCAGAAAAACTGACCACATGACCAATAACCAAAAAAAGGTATCAGTATGTGTATCTTCATGCATTAAAACAGAAATCCCAGGAGCCCCATAACCAATGCTCCTTTAAAATGACAACTGTCTTCTAACTTTTGAGTTGTTCACTAGTCTATTAGCTGGAAAAGTATCTGTACTAGTACCAAGTAGGGTACTTGGTATCTTTGCATCCCTATTTAATAGTTAGTCATATACCCAGTCAGTGTGTATTGAAGACTTGGCGTAGACAGGGAGAAATCACACAACCCTTACAGGGAGAAATAGTTGCTGCTATACTATACAGGTCTGCTGGAAATACCCATTGCTGTATAGTGCCACGTGACAGTGAATTGCAGTGTGGTGGGCTCCTTACAAAAAAATCCTCCCCATAAAATTCTTAGTCCACCTGTTGCCATAGCTTCTAATAAGGTTAGGCAGTCCCTTATAATAACCATGTCTGCCAGACCTAAAGGGAGAGGCAAGAAGTATCTAGTTGAGGACCAGTAGGTTTAGCATCTGCAAATGAAAAATGTGCATAAATCATTTGAATCACTCTTCAAGGTGAGGAGTAGACCTATTGGACCATTAGGTGTCTAGGCTGGAGCACTAGCAGTAGCTTGAATAGTACAGTTTATTTTATTAACTTACATAGTGCATTAGGTCTATACATTTTCTGGCCTTTTTTCTGTGAACAAATACACTGTCATTTTGATTTCTTATCAAACCTAGCTGGTCTCTCACTCAAAAAATTCATCCTAGTAAAATTACTTACATATTGTACGTTGCATCTTAACGAAATGTTAGGCTTTTTGCTTTAAAAAATACACTGCAAATTAGATTTCTTGATTATAACCTGCCAGGTCTGTCCCCATGAAACTGCAGCCTAGTAATATGCACGGAGTCGGTACAATATCTATTTCTCTTCTGTTAAGGTGAAAGAGATACAGTACATTGGGGGGAATGTATCAAAACTGGAGCAGACAAAATCTGGAGCAGTTGCCCATAGTAAGCAATCATCTTCTCTTTTTAGTTTGTTCAGTTTAACATTAAAGATGAAAGATAGAAGCTGATTGCTTGCCATTGGCACCTGTTCTAGATTCTGCCTGCCCAAGTTTTGATAAATTCCCCTCATTAATTGTTTTTCTCTTTTCACTAGAGGAGAAGAATGTAAACAAAGCCAAAGCTGGGAGAGTTTATAACATTCCCCACTCCACCCAAACCTGAACAAAGGTGTTCACAGGAAGGTTTAAAATAGCTGAAACATGAGGTGTATGTAAATCTTAATAGTGAACTTCTCTTATCTGCTCCCTTTCGGTCTGTTAAATATATAATTAAAGACATTTTTAAAATAGCTATTCGATAATTGTAAAAAAATACCTGTTTATCCTGGCAGAAATATTGTGAGCTGGTAACTTCCTTTACTCTCTGCCTGTGCTACACTCTTATTAGATAACATTGTTAACTTATCTTTGTGGACTAAAGAACATCTCCCTTATGGTATGGAGATGAGGAAAGGGGGTGGTGTAGACCTAACATATTTCCTGTCCTAGGGCCAGTGGTGTATTTTGGTTTTGTGCTGCCCTAGGCAAAACTAAACTCGGGCACCCCCTCAATCTAAATTTGCCCAACCCCGTCCTGTTTAGGACATTTTGCACAACATGTCAGTCACTGGATACAGTGCACACAGGGTCTCAGGAGAGCTGTGCAGGGTTTGTGGTGAGCTGTGTGGGGTCTGTGGTGGGCTGTGCGGGGTCTCAGGAGGACTGTAAATAGTCTCTTTCCCTGCATGCATGTGCTGCTCCTCTTACCTGCAGCTCGAAGTGCCATCAGTACCAACCGGATACATTGCAATCCCCAGCCTGCTTCTGGGACATCCCGCCATCAAATTACGTGCTATGGCCAGCCCCGAGTCACCCGCTGCTTCTCCTCCGCCTCCTGTGCAAAGCCAGCTGGACCACACCTCACTGGGCCCTCCCCTCCACCGGGCAGCTCTCTAATTAGGCAGCCGCTCTTAGGGCCTTGTTGGCGCCTCATTTGCCTTACTTGGCAGCTGCTGCCTGATTCTGTGCCGCCCAGCCTCGGCCCACTGGGCAAGTGCCCAGTATGCTTAAAGGCAAGTCCGGTCCTGTCCGCCTCATTGCTTTGGGGCAGCCTTTTCTGCCGCCCCCCTAGAAAGTGCCGCCTTAATCAAATGCCTAGTTTGCCTTGCGGTAGATACACCCCTGCCTAGGGTGACGAGTCTGCTACTCCATAGATACAAGATAATCAATAAGAGTTGTCAGCCTAGGACAGGACATATGTTACTGACTGGATCACCAGATGAAACTAAAGGAAAAGAAGCCTGAAAAGAAGAAAAATAATGCCACTACCACATCTAAGGAATGGTAAGCTTTAATATATTACATTTTTACTCAGAAAAATATTTGTCCCCTATGAACAGAAATCCCTCAAAATGGAGATGGTCTAGTGAATAGATTACAATTTATCATGTAGTATAACAAAGTTTCATAATCATATGCACATAAAGACACCTATATAAAACATCTAAAAACAATTAAAAAAGCTTCCCTGGAATCACCTGGATATAATGATACGGATGTAAAATATATGAATCTCCTAAAGGGCAGGAAGTCTCTGGTGCAGATATAATGGTAGTATATAAAAAATAGAGTAACGGAGCTGTACTCACGTTGTGTATAACCCGTGGAGGAGTAGTCCTGATTAGATCCGACAACGATACATGCATGTAGTTGTTTCAGAAAAAATGTATCCGTTTATCACAATATAATTTCAAAGGATCTGCTTCAATGGCGGATCGGAGGCTCTGTGAATGCTTTCCTCCCCGTCTGTTTTGACTCACAGCACTGTGTGGGATTAGGTTCCAACTCAAGGAAAAAGCCTCAAAGAAAATTTCCACACGTGCGGCCGCACTGTAAGGTGGAAAGTGATGGAGTTCCCACAGCGGTGTGTCCGATGACCCGGCAAGGAATGGAGGCTGTGTAACTTTACACTGACAGAGGCTCGCTCACGTCTCCCGGTCTTGGCTGCAATAAACAAAATCAGCTGCCGCTGTGCTCCGGCAGTGTCTGCATCGGGTTTGCTCGGTCCTTTAGACTCAAAGGCTGTAGAGATTTTTTGTTTTCACCCGAACATTTAGAGGTCAATAGTGGGTGTCCTGGGAAGCTGGAACACACGCTATCCTGACGCGTTTCCCCCCGATGGCCGGGCTTCTTCAGAGGTGCGTGTAATTAAATATTACATTTTTAAATTGGGTTTAGATATAATTTGGGTAAAGAGTTTACAGTTCATGTGTATTCACTGTACAATACTGAAAAAAGTGCCAGTAATTTACAGCTTTTTTTTCAGGTATAAATATATACTGTATGTTTTGATCTAAGAGAGATAATGATCAGTGTCTATTGTCAGAATAGTAAAAAATGAATAATGCTTTAACCAATAATTTTTTAACAAAAAAAAATAGTAATGAGATAATCTGTGGGAATCAAGTTTGTTGGGAAGCATTGCTATTTGTCAGTGGTTTTTCATCTTTGAAGATCTAAACTTAGAAAAGGTAATTTTGGTACAAAACGACTTTTGCCTTTTTAGCGCCATATTTTTCCTGTAAGAATTTTATATGACAGCTTTGTGTCAAATTGACAACCCCGTATGTCCCTATACTATTAAACTTGGAATTGGAATTTCATTCCATCTCAGATTGTTTTACTAGAAAGAAACTATGCAAGTTGTCCATCTGTTGCTTTTAGAAGCAGTTGCCCAAGAGTTTTAAGAACCACCAAAAGTACCAGCTGTATCATTTAGAACTATGCCGCGCAACAAATTTTACAGCTGCTGCATCTGTTTTTCCCTAAATACGTTCATCTAGGACAGAATACATTCTGCAGTAGAGAATAAGAAAAACAAAATCCAGCAGATGCAGAAAGCTGTTCAAAGCTTAATAGCAAACTTTATTATATTTGTCAGAATTCAGCAGGAATTTCTGTGTAAAACTGTAAACAAAACTTCAAAAACATATTTTAATTCATAGTGATACAGTTAATATTAAAAGGCAAGTAAAAGTGCAAAATATGTTAAACATCAAAAATGGAGAAACATACCAGATTAAACTGAGAAACACAACCATTCTCGGTTCTTTATAAAGTATTGTTTGTTGGTTACCACTTACAGGACATTCTTGTGTATATATTATTCTGGCAGATATAAAATACCTAATAACCTAAGGCACTGAGTTAAATGTTTTCCACAAAAAGGCTGGAATTATCCAGTTTGTTACGGTTTCCTAAAAAAGACCTAATCGGTTCAGTGGATTCAGAGTCATTACATTTTACTTTTAGTTAATAGATTATGAAAGGTACATTTTTTAAGGGCCACAGTCAATATTATTATCTGAAGGAAACTTGCGGTGACAGAAATATGTTAGCTGTCACGGGTGACCTGAGTTACTCACTTAGAACAAGCATACAAATAAGGAGTTCTGACTTCTCTCTGACTTTTTAAGGATCAGTAGGCTGTAATATATTAAATGTTTGTTCTTGGGATCAGATAAACTTTAAAGTGTAACTAAACCCAAAACCAAAAATGTAATATATTGTAGATTACCAATGCTTAAATGTAGTGACTTCATTTGTTTTCCCTTTTTAGGCTTTTTTCCCTTTATTTCGCTTGGTGATTCAGCCTAAAACACACATCCTATCTTAGGATGACTCTACTCTCCATTGGAGGAACAACACAGCCACCCTTGGACAACTGGTGGACAGGGTAGTATTAGATGTACTATCAGATTTAGATGGATTAACAAATTAAATTCAAACTCAGATAACACTTTTTAAGCAGTTGCAGCAAAATGTTTTCTTCCTTTGGGACAAAGGATTTACAAATAAAAAAGTAACCATTGTAAGCACCCCTGGTTGTCGCAACCTCTGCCTGTCACTTTTGCTGGACAACTCGGTCTGTTAACAGAGGCAGAAAAATAACAAAATAACTAGCCAGATCACCAGGGGAAAACAAAGGGGAAAAAAAGCCTAAAGAAAAAAAATAATGCAGCCATCACATCTAAGGGTTGGTAAGCTGCAAAATAATACATTTTTGCTTTTAGGTTTAGATATGCTTTAAGATGTAGGAACTCTGCAAAGACATGCATCACTGAGTGGTTGTGTTTTGTAACCAAGCCTTTGTATTCCTCAATACACTGGACACATATATCACTGATATATTTCATAGCCTCATGAATAGATTGAGTTGTTCATATGAGTATAAATGCCCCCAATACTCATTAGACCTGAGAAAGCCATTTAGATGAGCAGTGAAACATTTTCAATAGACATGTGTGATTCGGTTCGTTCCGAAATTCGTTTTGGACGAATTTTCGGAAATTCGGAGATTCGGATGCATCCGAATTTCCGAATTAAAGCTAAGACGAATGCAAACGAATCCGAAATTCCCGATTTCCCGAAATTCGTTATTAAACGAATTTCGTTGCAGCAAAACGACATTAGGAAAAAAAATACAACAGTTACCTAAATGTAATTTCTCATTTTGCTATTGGACGAATTCCGTTGCAGCAAAATTAATATTTTATTTTTTTTACAGACTGCAGAAAATGAAAAAAAAAAAAGCGTGAGGTTTCCCCCCAATTCATACCAGACCCTTTAGGTCTGGTAGGAATGTTAGGAGGGACCCCCCCTTATAACACAAAAAAAGTGTGTGCGGCTCCCCCCAAAATCCATACCAGACCCTTAAGGTCTGGTAGGAATTTTAAAGGGGAACCCCAGCCCCAAAAAATGGGGGGGAATAAACGTGGGGTCCCCCCTAACAGTCCTACCAGACCCTTGATCCGAGCACAAGCCGGGCAGGGAAGGAAAGGGGGGGGTGATCGATCGCCCCCCCTCCCTGCGCCTTACCAGGCCACGTGCCCTCGGCATTGGGAGGGTGTCCCCATGCCGATGGGGACAAGGGCCTCTTCCCCACAACCCTGACCCGGTGGTTGTGGGGGTCTGCGGGCAAGGGGACTTATTTGCATCGGGGTGCCCCTTTAAATAAGGGGGCACCCAGATGCCGCCCCCCCCATGTGAATGAGTAAGGGGTACTTGTA